>NW_022631017.1:451803-680314 GCF_010015895.1 Lontra canadensis | reverse complement strand
TAAAGCCTCTGCTTTCGGCTCAGGTCATGATCCCAGCGTCCTGGGATTGAGCCCCCGCATTGGGCTCTCTGCTCGGCAGGGAGCCTGCTTCCCTTCCTCTCTCTCTGCCTACTTGTGATCTCTGTCAGTCAAATAAATAAATAAAATCTTAAAAAAAAAAAAAAAAAAAAAAGAAAAGAAAAGAAAGAAAATGCACCCAAGAGCTCTGACGGAGATGTAACACAAGATTAATGTCATTTTCATGCCTCCTAACACCACAACCATTTTGCATCCCATGGATTAATGAATAATTTAAGCTTAAGTCGTATTATTTAAAAAAAATTATAAATCTATAAGTTCCCATAAATAGTGATGCCTCTGATGGATCTGGCCAAAGTAAATTAAAAATCTCCTGGAAAGGATTCATTATTCTAGATGTCATTAAGAAAATTCATGATTCATAAGAAGAGGTCAAATATCAACATTAATATGAGTTTGGAAGAATTTGATTCCAATCTTTATGGAGGATTTTAAGGGGTTCAAGATGTCAGTGGAGGAACTGTGCATATAGGTTGGAAACAGCAAGAAGACTAGAAGGAAAAGTGGAGCTTGAAGATATGCCTAAATTGCCACAATCTAATGAGAAAAGGTGAGTGGATGAGGAGTTGCTTTTTATGGATAAGCCAAGAAAGTGGTTTCTTGAGATGAAATCTACTCTGGCTGATGATGTTGTGAAGATTGTTGAAATGACAACAAAGGATTTAGATTATGCAAACTTATTTGATAAAACTATGGCAGGGTATGAACACATGGAAAGAAGTTCAAGTATGAACAATTTTTGAAAGAAGTTCTACTGTAAGTAAAATGTTATCAAATGGTATTACATACTACAGAGACATAGTTTGTGAAAGGAAAAGTCCACTGGTGTGTCAGATTTCACTGATGTCTTATTTTAAGAAGTTTCACAGCCACCCCAATCTTCAGCAACCTCTATCCTGATCAGTCAGCAACCATCAACACTGAAGCAAGACTCTCCACCAGCAAAAATATTAGGACTTGCTAGAAGCTGCAGATGATTAGCATTTTTTAACAATAAATTATTTTTAATTAAAGTATATACATTTTTTAGACATAACGCTATTGCACACCTAATAGACTGTAGTAGAGCATAACCCTAACTTTTATATGCACTGGGAAACCAAAAAATTTATTTTACTTGTTTTATTGTGATGTTTGCTTTATTGAAATGGTCTGGAACCAAACCCATAATCTCTCTCATAGGCCTATAGTCATCTTTTACTTCAAATTAATTATATTTTAAGATAAATGTGTTATTAATTTCACCTGGTATATATTTTAAATCTGATACACACTGACATATGAGCCTAACATATGCACTCAGAGTCAAATAGTTTTCAGTAATAGGTATAAGAGATTTATGTACATTTTCTCAACCTTTTTAAAACAATAACAAAATTAAACAGTATTTCAAGCATTTTTAAAGTGTGAAGTAATTATTGTATAATATTAAAATAAATACCAGTCTAGACAAAATTTCATCAATCTCAGTGCTAATCCATTTACAGAATGACTTTTGGACTTGGGTCAAATTGTATAACCAAAAATGTACCCTTTGTAAATGCTGTAACTTCCAATTTCCCAAAGCATAGTAGGGTAGTAAAAAACCAAAACAAAACAGGAATTTTAATTGTGTCTTATTTGCTAATTATTTATTACATATCCACGTACAAATTGTTAGCAGCCATAAGCTTTAGTTTTCAACATTTATATAATGAGGAGAACTAAATCTACCTTGCTGGTGTTGTGATTAAATTTGATCCTGGTAAGTTGCTAAGTACACTGTAGGTACTTGATAAAAATGAAGCCATTATGTCTTCTGTATCAAGATTCCTCAGTGTTTGTCTTATTCCATTTTTTCCTCTCTTTCTCTATGATCCTCTGCCTTGTTTTTTTAAATTCCACATATCAGTGATATCCATAAGAGACTCTCAATCATAGGAAACAAACTGAGGGTTGCTGGGGGGTTGGTGGAGGGAAGAATGGGGTAACTGGGTGATGGACATTGGGGAAGGTATGTATTGTAATGAGCACTGGGTTCTATATAAGACTGATAAGTCACAGACCTGTACCCTTGAGATAATACATTAGATGTTTATTAATTGAATTTAAATAAAAAAAAAGGATTCCTTAATGTTGTATTGTTGTTTTTATGTGTGATTTTGTAATTTTTCAGTTCTGTGGAATTCAGTATCCATGTAGTATAATTAAAATTATGTCTACTTAATTATTTCATAATTACATAACTGCTAAGTCTGACCTTTACAAGAAATGTCTATCACCAACTTCAACATGGAATATTCTTACCCTATATTATTAGTTTATGGTTAATTCCAAAATAACTATTTGCTCTCTAGAACTTTGAGAAGGAATGCCATGAAATTGAAGTAGGATGGGATAAAATAATGAGATAAAAATACCAATTACTATGTGCCAGGCATCATTATAGAAGTGCAACATGCATTAACTATTTTAATCCTCATACCTAATATACAAATTATATACTTGAGTTATAAATTTGACACAAGACAGATATTGTACAAAGAAGAATGTTTTACTTATTGATTAGTACAAATATTATATGTAATTTACACAAATTTTCATTTTTACTTTATATATTACTCATATCAATACTTACCACATATAATTCTAGCTTGTTTTATAGAGTGGTGTTAGGTTGAAGAAAAAATACAACAGGTTATTAGCCAGTCTTCTGCCACTAGGAATATAAATTGTTTCCAATTTTCAGGTATACCAACAATTTTCTTAGGGACATTGCCCAAGTAACCTTTCTTCTTTAGAATAAAATTGCAATTTGGAATTGTTGGGGAAAGTATGTATTAAATTATTATTTTTGTTAGCTACTGTACCTGGTCTTCATAAAAGCTGTATTAATTTCCTTTCCATCTAAAAATGAGAAGATTATTTGTAACACCATGAGTAAAGGGAATGACTATCAATTATTACCAGAAGTTTCCTTTATTTTTCTCCCCTTCTTCAACAGTAATAGAATTTTAGTCAAGAAAATGGATATCCATATTAAATACTACATCTCTCAACAATCTGTGGTGCTAGATTCAGCCATCTATCTGAATCTGATAGCTATCTAAATCTATCAGCCATCTGAAGACGTTCTGGCCAATGGATGCTAGCACAAATCTGTGGCAGGTCTGTGGATCTTCTTTACATAAGAACTGAGATGTACGCCTTTTCTCATCCTTCCACTGTCCTACTCTTTGGAATATAGATGCCCACATACTGCTGCTCCTGATTCTGAGGAGACCTATTTCCTGGTAATGGAAGCATGGTGAACCGAAATGTGCTAGAGCTTCAAGTTCCCTCACTGAGTAAAATTATTCCACAGGCCCTGGTCTGTGTTACTCTGGTCTTTATAGAACAAATAAACATTTCCATTTTGCTTGAATCTCTATTGTTTCTGTGTTCGTCTCTTATCAGCCAAATCTTAGCATGAGTGATAAGGGAATCACTATTTTACTTTGCATTTATTGACTGTTAGTAATGTAAGAACATTTCACATGATTTTAAGCCACTTGTATCTCTAATGTCAATTACTGATTCCTATACTTTGTCCCTGTTTTGTGATTATTTGTCTTATATTTTGGGGTATAAAAGTTTTTAATTTTAAGCAGGTCTGTGCTGTCTTTTTTTTTTTTTTTTTTTTTTTAGGGCTCCTAATTTTGATGTCAGTATAATCTTTGGAGGATTATATCTGAGTAGAAAACAAGAAGATGGAAAATCTGACCCTGCAACACATTTATGTTTTTGTTTGTGTTTTCTTCCTTTTCCTATCAAGCTTATCATATGGATCTCGACACACAATATATTCTATCAAAATGTTTCCACCTTGTTGGCAAGGCTGAGGACTTTACGTGGTACAAAAATCTTTTATATTTAAAATGTCAGTGGTCCATCCTATACAGCGCTTCATTTTTTTGGTCTGTTATATGGAGAGTGTCACAAGTGTGCACAGTTTGTTGGCCATATCCTCAAAACTCTCCCCATGTTTGGTCTAGAAGCGAAAAGAAATGAAAAAACAAGTGCTGAAGGGAGATGAGGAACATTTTCATATCCTAAGGTTCTTCTATTTAAAAAATAGAAATGAGAGCTGTGCATTCTAAAAACAGGTAATTTATAGGAAACGAGAAGGAGGAGTGGGGGATTAATGCATGACTTCAATGCAGATGGAGTTAGGGTATTATAAGACATGACTACAAAGATCTAGGAAGACTTAATAAGATGTACTTTAATTAGCTAAAAGCCTAATAGTCTGTGTCACTGTCAGTGATATTTGAGAATAAACCCTTCCTTCCAGATCCATGTTCTACATTGTTGTTGTTGTTTTTTTTCCCTCATCTTTACCTACATTCATTTCTTAGCTGAGCTGATCTTGTTTCACTGATGTAATAATAATGGGCATTTTCTCATTCCCATACTTGGATTCTCTCCTGAGCTCCACACTCATGCCCAACTGCCTCAGCAATATCTCTTAAATATTGAGTGCATATCTCAAACAGCCTGATCAAAACAATAATGATATAGTCCCCCCAAAATTCCCCCATATGAGTACCACCATTTATCAAATTACTCAGGGCACATCCTAGGTGTCATATTTATCTTTTTGTCCCTGATACAACCTTATATATACACCAGTAAGTCCTGTCTAACACCGGAAAGTATTTAAAATCTTATCAATTCCAATCATCTCCACTGCTAAAACCATAGTCATGACCACCATTATCTCTTGATTGGATTCAGGAGCCTTCATTCACAATTCTGTTTCCACACTTGCCCCTTACAATTCAATCTCCACAGAATAGAGTAATATTTAAGACATATCAAAGATATATCAATCCTTTGCTTCCAACACTTGAAATACTTCCAGCACAGTTATAATTTACTCCTAACATAATCCTAGAGACAGCAAGAACCAAAAGATTTGGACCCTGCCTACCTCACCTTCTACCTCCCTGATCTTATTATCTTACACTGCCCCTTTGTTTACTTTGTTTTGGTCCCACTGATTTTTCATATGTCCATTGAATATGCTCAGTTTATTCTACTCTCCAGGTCTTTAAATTCACTATTTAGAGGCTGGGGAGAACTATTTCTAGCAGAAGGAAGGCAACTCTGCTTAAAGCCATTCAAAGACATATTACTTGGCCAAAACAATTCACATGGCTATGCTTAACTTCAAAGAAGAGGGGAACTACACTCTTAGTATGAGCTCTTAAGGAAAGAAAAACTATATATCAATGAACAATATTGATGGTATTTATAAAAGATTGGAGAAATATGGGTACATCTGAAGATGTAAAGCAGAAATTTAAATATTTATAGAATTAAGTGTTATCATGATAGAATGAAGGACCTATCTATGTTGGTAAACTGTCCCCAGTACAAAAGACTACCTAGAACTCCTTCAAAATAAATATAGAATAATAAACATATGAAGATCATTTATTTAAAGTAGCCAAAATTACTAAATTAAATATAAATTGAGGGACAATAAATCTGTTCTCTTTTTCTCTACTCAAGGGTATTTCTCTATTTGGAAGAATTACATTTATTGGAAAAATATAGTCATGAGAAGAGTCAAAGTAAGGGAAGTCAAGCTTGAGAAATCTGTTCATGACACTTAGCAGTGTTTCCCTTTTTTTTAATTTAAAATTTTATTTATTTATTTGAGAGAGAGAGAGAGAGCAGAGCAAGAGAGAGCACAACCTGTGGGGAGGAGCAGAGGGAGAGGGAGAAGCAGACTCTCCACTGAGCAGGGAGTCTGATGTGGGGCTTGATTCCAGGATCCTGGGATCATGACCTTAGCCAAAGGCAGGTGCTTAACCAACTGAGCCACCTAGGTGCCCCAGTGTTTTTATATATAGATTTATCTTCAAATACAGGTTTTTTCAAACACTATCTTTTTGAAAAAATTATTTCATCCAGTGATTAATATGAAAGTTTGCATTGAAAAGCCTTACCAGATATTACAATGATCTTTCTAGTTTCACTTCTATACAAAATAATATTTGAATTAAATGAGAAGGATAGAATGCTAGCAATAATTTAAAATAATCCAGTCAAATGTTAATCACTGTAAATAAAACGATATATAGTTGACCCTTTAATAGGGCAGGAGTTAGAGGTAAAAATACCCCACACAGTTGAAAATCCACCTATAGCTTCTGATGCTTTTTAAAACTTAACTATTTAATAGCCTACTGTTGATCAGAAGCCTTACTGGTAACATAAAGAGTCAGTTACCACATATTTTGTATGTTGCATGTATTTTATACTGTCTTTTTACAATAAAATAAGCTAAAGAAAAATGTTATCAAGAAAATCATAAAAGAACATACATTTACAGTACTGTACTGTATTTTTAAAAATAACCTGCATGTAAGTGGACCACACCATCCAAACCCATGTTGTTCAAGGGTCAACGATATTTGATTATAGTTTTATAGGACTTATTTTCTTCTATAAACTATATCCATTTTTGCATAAAATTATGGTAATTTATAACTTTCATTATTAATTGGAGCATTTCTGAGGTTGAAAATTATACATACATACACAGAAAGTCAGATTAACTTCCAGTTAGTGAAAGGTATAGAATCATATCAGAAGTAAGGCGATCACACAGAGGAGCAGGAGAGGTCACATATCTCAGGGTAACTTGTCTGAGTTGTTAATGGGACAGCCAACTACTAGTGACTTAGTAGTTACTCATAACTGGTAACCTGGTAACCTGGTAGTGTCTACTTGGTAGTGTCTACTTGGCTCAAGAATGCAGTCTTTGACATCCACATTCATAGTCCGAATTTACATCACCATTATAGAAGAGCCTACATAACAGTTCATTTATGTCTATTTAAGGAAATATATATGATCAGTTAAATCCCATCTAGGTATTTGTCTGTGGTTAATAAATGGCATTTTAATTTCCAAGTATAGTAAAAATTTTCAACTTTAATGTAAAACTGTGCTTGGTGGGGGGAGGGGGAGTGTCAAACCTGTGATTTAATAATGGCGTTCAACTTAAACGCTATTTGCAGTGAAAACAAATTTGCTTATTGCCTTTACGTCCTTACCCTGTCATGTTTTTGTCTGGACTTTGAACAGGCTTTTTTTTTTTTTTTAAGATTGTTAAAAACAATAAAGAGAATAAGAGAAATTAAAAAAAAATCAGAAAAAGAATATACGACAAAAACAGTATAACCTGCAAAGCCTAAAATATTTGCTACATAGTAATTTACAGAAAATGTTGTCAACTCTTCCCCTAGTTTATCATTTAGTGGCATATTTTCATTTATGTTCACAGTATTCTAGCTACTTTTGCATACAATAAAACGTATACAATTGTTAGAACCCCTACTATAGTCAGATGCAAATTTATGGATTCTCAACAGTAGTCATAGTTTATTATTGACAGTCACACAGGGTACAGACACTCAAATATCAAATTCAAGCTAGGCTGCTGGCAGATAAGCAGTTATTTCATACCCTGGCAATGGAGCTGAAGTTCCTAGCAATGCTAAAGGCTTATCATTCACCTTCCAGTCACAAATTAATCCTTAATAAATATATAATTGTGCATTTATTTAATGTCTTCCCCTTTTCTCCCCAAACTGCCCGTAACACCTCCCTCAATGAAAGAAGCTTGAGCTTCTGAGGATGAGGCCTCCGCATTTGCTTTGTTTGTTTAGGGCAAGAAATGAAGTGCTATCTCTTTAACTGCAGAAGCATGCAGAAGGAGCATCCCTTTAGCTTGGTGCTGGGATACCTCATTGCACCCTAGCTATTGTCACACACCTTGCCTGAGATCCTTTAACACTGAAATAGTATCATTCAGCGCATTTCTCATACTGATGGATCTCCCTGACAGATGAGAAAAAATATATAACCTTTGTGGTTCACTTCATTTCCTGCAAGATTTGGTGGGTTTGCGGGTTCACCTCAACCTGGAGCAAAATATTGTACCATGGAGGGTGGGGGGAGGATCACCCTGCCATACCTCCCAGGATTGTGTAAGTCCGAATAGAGCTGGCTTTTGGACTGGTCCAGGGGGAAAAGGCTGCTGGCCAGGCTGCGCTCGATCTTGGCCAGGCTGTGGCTGGGAGCGACCAAGCGCTCCAGGTCGCCCTCGGGCTGGAAGCGGTTGAGCGCGCTGAGGCCGAAGGTGATGGTCAGGACTGCGGGCACGGTGAGGAAGAAGACCGGGTGCCGGCTCACGCACAAGCCCAGCCTGTGGCAGAACGACTGGAGCCCTCTGCGAAGCAGCTGCCGCAGCATCCTCTACCCGGTCTAGCACAGTAACAGGTGTGGCACCAGACTCCCTGCACTCCTCAGGGTCACCCGTTGTGATAGCTAACCTCCATGTTGTTATTGCCGCCAGACTAAACGTGTACAGCCCTTCCCCTTTCACCATCCCTTTTTCTCACACAGTCGCTTTGGTGCTTCCCAGGTGCACTCCCTATGCCCTTCCCACTTTTCAAGTACTGCAGCAGGTGCTACAACACAGCAAGTACTGAAAGCAGGTAACTTCCTGTCTGCCTCTCACCCCTTCCCCTCCCCCCTAGACTCCACCACTCTCTGGTTCTCAGGGCTACAGGCTGGTGATTCTCTTGTCTAAGCCTTCCAGTCAGTGTGGCAGCACCCACACCCACTACACCTGGCCGGCTGGCCTCCTCTGTGGAGATGACCCCTGCAGAGTCCTTCCGCCTATGTACATTACCTCTGTGCCCCGAAGAACAGCGTCTCCTAACTGAAACTCTGTAAAATGAGATTATGTTACTTTGTACCCCCACTAGAGGAGTCAGTGGGATGGGTGGTAGAAAGGAGAAATTCTCATTTTAAGGCAAACTCATTCTCTTGGGTTGTTGTTCCCATACCTTCCTTCAGCAAGAGAAGGGAGGTGAAGACATTGATACTTCAATAAACTGGGGTCTGTTTAGAGCCAGAAAAGCTGGGAATGTGGACTTGGGAAGGCAACTTTTTACATGTTCAACATCCTTCTACTCACTAATTTTGTTTTGGTTTGATATGACAAAGCAGATCCAGCTGTGGTGCATTTCCACAAAATCACTGTCCATGGGCTCTTTGCAACACACCATTCCCAACCTGCTGCTGCCACTGGCTGCAGAGAAGCAGGATCTCTGCCGGGGCCCCCTGGGTTCTTCCAGGAGGAGAGAGGAGCCAGCAGCAGCGTTGGCTGTCTGTGCTGCCTATCTACTCTCTCCCACCATGCAAATATATAAAGTTTTTCAAGCTGTACAATACCCTGCCATGCACCATGCCACCTCGGTGAGTTTTACTCCCCACTCCCAATCTGTTTGTTTGACTCTCTGGGGGTGGACAGACAAAAGTATCTGAGAGGCTGTGCTACTTTCCTCCTCTGAGCTGAAATCCAGCAGCAAACGAACTACATTCTGGTTATCTATACTGGTTTCTTCCTTGAAACAAGAGGAAAGAGGGTAGTGAAAAGGGGGCTTACAATTGCATTTGACTGGAATGGGAAACATGAGATGCATTTATTTTACAAGAAAAGAAAAATAAAACTTTCAGAGAGTTCAATCGCTCCAACCTTGACAGGACTACTTCTAAATCATTGGAAGGGTGTGCTCCGGGCATTTGCAGATTCAGAAAGATTTTAGCAGTTTCAGCTGTTTTGAGGGATACGGTGGTTGCTAAGTGTTATATTTCTACATCTATACTCACTAATTTAAACAAATATTTCCCAATTACTTCTTTAGCTCTAGATCTGTATCTATTTTTAATTCTTTCATAATTTTTCTTTATGATTATAAACTTCATGCCTCTTCCTTAAAGTTTTAGAAAATGCAGATAAATGCTATTATGAAAATAGTGATTATCATTTCTTGGTACTTTGTTCAGTTTGAAATGAGCACGTCACAGACATTTTTCACTTTAGTGTGTGCATTGAACATGTGAGACTCAAAACACAAAGGAATCCCATGCTTTGGGATATTAAACTACTCATCTAACTGATAGTAAGTGATGAAATCAATATTAAAACATTTCTTTCTGACTCCAGGTTCCATGTGCTAATCTCCCAAACTCTACGGGTGCTGAACAAAAGCAAAAAAAAAGAGGAAAATAAACACGAATTATTATTGAACCAACCAGAGGAAATGTTTTAACACTTTATATAACCTCCCATGTTTATTTTTTTCTGTGCATAAAAAGAGGATAGTCATGCTATAGCCTGTTTTTCACACAAAAAAAATGTCCTAAACAATTTTTCATGTTGATATATTCTTTCACATTTTCATATGCAATAGCCACATCCTACCTTTCATTATATGGGTGTGCCTAATTTATCTGTTATCTCATTTGGGAATATTTGGTTTTCTAGTTTCTGTAGTAATAAAAAACCCTGAGTGACTTTAATTCCAGCTAAATCCACACATATCTATAAATAATACTCTCAAATAAATTACTGGAAGTGGCGTTGCTGCATCAACACACAGGCATGTTATAAATTGCCAAACTGAAATATTACACCATTATGCACTTTCACTAATAGGATGTTTTAATATAAAATTTTCACATAACCTCAGCCAAGGATTAATGCCACTAATAATCCTCATTACTCTTATTAAACACGTTTCACTATAGCAGTATCTTGAGAAAAGTGTGGTTTGGCAGAAAGAGAGAGAGAGGGAGGGAGGTTGGTCACAATGTACCTACCTTCAAGTTTTTATGGCTATCCTGTGTAACAAAAGACTAAGAATTTTGCAACTAATTTCAGTGGTGTGCAGTCTGGGTAAGGGTATAAAGGAGTATTTGGAATTTTCTTTTCCCTCTTAGTTTTTATTTTTTTTGTGTGTCACACTGTATGTTTATAGCATACTCACATTCTCATTTGCATTTTCTCTCTCTCACACACACAAACACACACACATTCTCTTCCTTGACCCAGAAGTCATCCAGTCCTAATGCATAAATATCTTTAAATAAGAATTGTTTGTTTTTTGTTTTTGTTATTTGTTATTTCCCTTTCTTGCTTTTGGCTCTTTGATACCACCAGGAGTTGTATCATTCTATTTGTTCTTCCCTTCTCTTTCTGGCATTACCCACTTCAGAACTTCTCTGTGTTAGCGAAGGTTATTGAAAGACATGACCTCTGATTGATCAGGAGCTGGACCTGGGCACTTAGAAACACCTCACTGCCTCCCTGGCTCTACCCTTGGTATAAGGGTTCCCCTTGCCTTTCAGGGTCCCAGAGGCTGCTCCAAGGACACAGCCTTGAGATACTGAGGCTGTGTTGAGAACATTTGAATGGTGTATGTAACTGAACCCAGTTAAGGCCTCTACACAAACTTTTACTATTTGGCAGGTGGAGGGATCCACTTCTCTTGCTGTCTTCCAAGGCAGGCTTAGTATATAAGTTCCCTGTGTTTATTTCAACTGCTGTGGATCAACCTGGCATGGCTTGCCTCTTTCTTCTGTCTCTCCCTGCCCTCAGAGTACGGAGGCTGATTTCAGATTTCACCTGGGGAGGTCCTAAGAATGTTGCTAACCAATTCTCTGTGCTCCTAGAAGTATAACAGAGCTAATACCATAATGTGGATGGTATTTTTAAAAATAGTAGCTACCTCCAAGAAATGATGCTAAGAAATGGGAATGGCCAATGGTCATATGAAAGGTACTCAACATATTATTATTAGAAAAATGAAAATTAAAACAGTATGCTACTAAATACCTACTAGAATGCCTCAAATCCAAAACACTCACCACAGCAAATGCTGACAATGTCAGACAATAGGAACTCTCATTCATTGCCAATGGGAATGAAAATCATACAGTCACATTGGAAGACGATTAGTAATTTCTTATAAAGCTAAACACAGTCTTACTGTTTGAGCTATCAATCTTATGATCTTGTGTTCTCAGATATTTACCCAAATTAGCTGAAAACATGTGTCCATTCAAATATCTGAACACAAATATTTATAACAAGTTTATTCATAATTGCAAAAATCAGAAGCAACCTAGGTTACTTTAACAAGTGATGGATAAACCAACTGTGACACACATGCAATGGAACATTATTTAGTGACAAAAAGAAATGCACTATCTAGTCATAAAAAGACATGAAGGAAACTTAATTGCATATTGCTAAGTAAAAGAACTCAATCTGAAAAGGCTGCACTTTGTAGGATTCCAACATAGGATATTTTGGGAAAGACAAAACTGCAGAGACTGTCAAAGGATCAGCAGTTGCCAGGTGTTGGGGACTACAGAAGAGAGGGATGAACAGGAGGACATGGCATTCTTAGGACCGTGAAACAAATCTCTATAATATTGAACACATAACATTGCACGTTTGTCAAAACTTAGAGAAAGGTACAACACAGAGTGAATCCTAATGTAAAGTGTGGACTTCAGTTAATAATAATATATCAATATTGGTTCATCATTTACAAAAAATGTACCGTAGTGATGAAAGATATTAAGAAGAGAAACAATGAAGAGGGAGGGTGGGGGACAGGGAGTATGTAGGAATTCTCTTTAGTTCCTGCTCAATTTTCTATAAACCTAAACTATTCAAAGTAATAAAATTAAAATTAAAATTAAATTTAAATTTAAATTAATTAAAAATATGATGAATTTGAGGATGTTGGTAACGCTGATGATAGCTAACATATAACAAGTTCCTATGTTATGGGGTAGGAAATTCAAATGTATATTTTATTATTATTATTCCGTTATTGATGATTATATTGAAACTCAGGATGCTAAACTTACCTAAAGCCATAAACTAGTAGTTGGAAAAGCCTGGACTTAACCCAAACCTATCTTTATCAAAACTCCATATATGTTTGGGGCACCTGGGTTTGGGACTCAGTGGGTTGGGACTCTGCCTTCAGCTCCAGTCATGATCTTGGGGTCCTAGGCTCAAGTCCCGCACAGGGCTCTCTGCTCAGTGGGGAGCCTGCTTTCCTCTCTCTCTCTGCCTGCCTCTCTGCCTACTTGTGATCTCTGTCAAATAAATAATTAAATTAAAGAAACAAACAAAAACTCCATATATGTTTAATCCTATAAAAACCGACCTCAGCTGTTGATATTTTTGTTTTCTAAAACCAACATCCCTATCTTTGATGCCTTACTCTTTAATAATGGAAATACAAGGACTATGTTAGACTAAAAAGCACCTAAAGAGGAATCTAAATTTTATCTCTTATATCTACATCAGGGCATCCATAAAATAAAACCCTCAGGCTAAAAGCTAATTTTAACATGAGCTCATCTCTAGAATTCTTGCTTACTATTATAGCTCTTCATAAACCCCCTCCCCCTGACATACACACTGCTATAATGGTGTCTTATTCATCTCCAGCTGCTACAATAAAGTCTATAATCTGAGTGGCTTAAAGAATATGCATTTCTCACAGTTATGGAGGCAGGGAAGTCCAAGACTGAGGTATAAATTCACTTCTTAGGGAGAGCCCTCTTAGCTTGCAGATAACTGCCTTCTTTCTGTGCCCTCTAATGGCTGAGAGAGAGCATGAGAGAGTTATGAAGCTAGCTACAAGGGCTTTTCCTCCTATAAGGCTCTAAATCCATCTTGGAGCCCCACCCTAATGACCTCATTTAAATCTAATTAGTGTTTTGTGCTTCACCTTATAGATTTGGGGAGGTGGGGCACAAACATTTAGTCATAGAAAATAGTATTTTATATCTAGTGTTTGCACTGGAAGTGTCTTTTATAATATCTCCTATAAAACTACGAAACATAAAATGAAATGGGGTCACTTATGTCAAAATATTTTAAAATTGAGTCAGGAGGCCATTAAGGAAATTGGGCTTATGCACATTGCTACCAGATGGAACAATGAACTTTTGAACTGGGCCAAAGGCAAATATTTCAAGGGCTTATCCTAGATATATGCAAACTTGCTACAGTAAGAGGCTTTGCTTAGTGACAGCTTTAGTAACCAATTATATTCAGCCAAGATTCATTTTCTGCCACTAATAATAATCAAATTCTTTGTAAACAACATAAGTAAGCATTCTCTCTTGTGTTTAAAAACCCTTGACTTTTGTTCCCTGGTGGGGACACTATTTGGGTTGCTTTCCAAATCTGTGTCTCATGGATTGCAATTCTGAGACCCTAAATAAACGCTTTTGTTTTTAGTTCATCTTCTTTTCTCAATTGACAAAATCTTGCTAGAAACACAAGTCCATCATACATTTTATATCAAATTTTCCAAAAATCAGACGTGTGCATTTTTAATTTCTTAGTTTAAAATAAATCCAATCTTCTTTCTAGTCTATGGCATCCACTGAGCAATTGATTTCTTCAAAATGTGTAAAATACAAAGAATAATTTTTATGAGTAGCTTATCCACAACTGTTACTTTAATATTGGCCATAATACTTCCATTCTTTTTGTCCCATAGAATTTAACATATTTTCCCTTTTCTTTTGAAATCACTTCAGACATTAAAAAATATAGCTGAGGGGTGCCTGGGTGGCTCAGTGGGTTGGGCCTCTGCTTTGGCTCAGGTCATGATCTCAGGGTCCTGGGATCAAGCCCTGCATAGGGGAGCCTGCTTCCCCCTCTCTCTCTGCCTGCCTCTCTGCCTCCTTATGATCTCTCTGTCAGATAGATAAATAAAATCTTTAAAAAAAAAAAAAAATATATATATATATATATATATATATATACATATAGCTGAAATAGTATTAAAAATTTCCATAAACCCTTTATCCAGATTCCCAAATATCAACATTTTACTACACTTGTTTTATTATTCTGTACATGTGTGATCCTCTATAGATGTACACATGTAGATATACATCTTTAGATAAAGATGTAGATTGGTGTATGACTGTGTGTTTGAGCAGAAGGCAGACAAATTGCTCTTTACTCCCAAATACTTCATTGTGTATTTTCTAAAAATGAGGGCATTCTTTTCCATAAACACATAACACTTTTCAAAATCGGGAAATACACATTGATAAAATACTATTATCTAATTTACAGACTGTTGAAATTTCATCAGTTCACCCACTAAAATCCTTTTTGTGGTTTGGGATTAAATTCTGGATTACATGTTTTATTTAGTTGTCCTATCTCATTACTCTCTAATCTGGACCTGTTTCTAGATTTTTCTTTATCTTTTCATAATTTAAATAATTTTGAAGATTCCTGAGTTGTATTTCATAGACAGTTCCCCAATTTGAGTTTTCTTACAATAAAATATTGGGAGTGAAAAATATAATTTTCATTTCAAATCTCAAAACATTATACTGAGTAGGAACTATAAATCATTAAACTCCAAAGAAACGTTTTTGTTACTATTATGCCCAGAGAGTCTCTCATGTTAATTCCGAGTCAAACCAACCCCTAATCCCCAGAAACAACTTCTGATCTTTTCCTACAGCAGATAATTTTTCATGCTTTTTTCAAACATGAAATTCAAGCTTTATTTCTATCTGTACTTTCTTCCATGAGAACTAGAAAATTTTAAGATGTTCACATGCACATGCTGTTAATTTTTGGTTTCTAATATAAGGGATGAATGTACTTCCATCTACTCTAATCCCCTTCTTGACTCAAGATATTCTTGTCTTTTTCTTTTATCAGGCCAACCCTGAACACAGGTAAAGCTCAAGATGTCAGTGACTACACCTATCTCCAGGCAAAGCACTTTTATGACGTGCTTCATTAAATAAAATTAGTTTCTGAAACTATTATTAAAATCTTTCATCCTTGAATCTGAATTATTTTACAAACATTAATTCTGTTAGTAAAACTTATGTAAGACACGTATTATTGAATCACAGATTTATGGGGTCTTGGAGATAAATGGAACTTCAATACATACCTAGCCCAATTTCTAGATCTTAAAAGATAACAAAACTGAGGGCAAATCAGGTGAAATAACCTGTCCAAATCAACCCTTGCAATCTTGGCTTAAAGGTAATAGAGCAAAAATGCTAATCCATAGAGAACACTTCTGATTTAACTATAAATTAATTTTGTGTGCCACTTTCCAGTTTTAAGGGTAGGTCAACATGTTTTATTTGGAAGCAGTGTCTGGGAATTGGGCTGGGAGTAGGGGCAAATTGGTTTGTGATGATGGGTCTGGAATAGGCATCCTTTAGAAGAGTTCAAATCTAAGAGTTGATATAGCAGAAGAAATTAACAATTAAGTCTATGTTCTTCCTTATAAAGCTTGGTGATAGAGAATTTGCTGACATGTCTCTTTATCAAATCTCTCCCCTCTCATTCTCAAATTGATACCTGAACCTCCTCCTTCCTTTCTCTTCTTCCTTCCCTTACCCACACAATGGTCATACAACATTTAAAACATTTATGAAAGAAGAAATAAAGGAAAATTATGGAAGACTATGGAGAACAACTATTAAAAAAAACAGTTGTGACAGGGGTGCCTGGTGGCTCAGTGGGTTAAAGCCTCTGCCTTTGTCTCAAGTCACGATCTCAGGGTCCTGGAATCGAGCCCCGCATCGGTCTCTCTGCTTAGGAGGGAGCCTGCCTCTCGCTCTGTCTTTACCTGTCTCTCTGCCTACTTGTGATCTCTGTCAAATAAATAAATAAAATCTTACAAACAAACAAACAGTTGTGACAGTGGTTAGGACATAATGGAACTTCCGTATCTTTTGAGAGTAAATAACATAAATATTCCTGAAAGGATAATCTTTATTGTGCTTTTATTTCAATCTATTAATGTGGGTGCTGTAGTCAAGGCACTTTCTATCTTCCAGGAAAAACCATCCTAGTAAAAGCAGAGTGTACTGAGTGCTGGAATCATGGTGGTGGTGAGTAGTGGTAGGAAAAGGATTAATGTCAAATATATTTGGAACAATGTCTAAAGCAAGGGTTCATCTAAAAGCTGCAATGGAATCCTCTAAAATTAAATAATATCAGACTGAATAGAATATCACAAGACTCACTGAAAAAAAAATACTTAAATTGTAGAGATTAATAAAATGATTTATCTTTTCTAAATTCTGGTCCGGTCTTTATAAATCTCTTTGTATGTCTTTATTGTTTTTTTTTTTAAGTTTTTATTTATTTGAGAGAGAAAGTGAGCAAGAGATTGAGAGAGCACGAGACGGGGGAGGGTCAGAGGGAGAAGCAGACTCCCCACTGAGCAGGGATCCCAACATGGGACTCAATCCCAGAACTCCAGGATCATGACCTGAGCCAAAGGCAGTCACTTAAGCAACTGAGCCACCCAGAAGTCCTGTATGTCTTTATTCCAAAAGACCTAATTAACCTGGGAAAGGCTACATAAATGAACAGTGATTAATAAAGTAGGAATATGAAGGGTTGCAATAGTATATTAAATTACTCACATGAAAAACCAAGGGTAATAGATTAAATAACTCACATATAGAATACTTTCCTCTGGATATCCTATGTAGTAAGAGCTAGAATTATTTCAGAGTAATAAATCTAACAACTTATGGTACAGACGAGAAAACAGCCTCACAGACATTGACTGGCTTGCTCAAGGTCACGAGGTAAAATATTCCATCTCAATTTTCTCTCTTCTGCACAAAAACCTCAAAGTATTACAGGACCTTCATATCTAGCAATCCTAATGGATAGCTCTGAATGGAAGGCAATAGTCTTCACAAACAATATCTTTCCAACCTTTACAAAAACTGGTAGGGTTTGTCTAGAAAATTCCCAAAAGTGTGTCATAAATTTAAAACTTTAAAAATATTCAGAGATTTTTTCCCAAAATAATATTTTAAAACATTTAATTTCATATTTTTATAAAGTCAAACTAAAAATTAAAGGTTCTCCCTTTTTGAACACAAATATGAGAAGGACTAAATACCTACATTTTTATCAGTTAGAAGAACTCACATTTGAATATTAATATGTGATAAATAAGTTGTCAAAACATGAGATAGATATTCACATTTAAAAGATGATGAAAATAAAGCTCACAGAGTTCAAGTTACAATATCTATAAATAATTGAGGTTAAGAATTAAACTCAATCTGTATGACTAAATCTCACACTCTTTCATCTGTACTGAATAATTCACCAATTAAAAAGCCATTAATAAGGTATAATTAATCTGATGCCCTTTAGAGCATGTGGATCTGTGAATCATTCGATTTAACAGCATTTATTGACTCCCCTCAGAGGAACAGGTGTTATTTAAAAGAAAAAATGTAATCAATTTAGTGTATGCTCTCTAGGTGCTCACATTCTAGCAGGAAAATAGGAGTCATGACAGGAGTCTACTATAACAGGGAATAGAGATTAAAAGTATAGTGTCAGAAGGAAGAAAATATAGTCTAAAGTTGAGGATTAATCAATGAAGATTTAAAGCTTCGTTGACTCAAAATTTAACAGCCCAAATTTCTGTAAATCCTTAAGCAGGAGTAATCATTCTGAATCAACCCTGAGGCAGGAAGAAGGTGAAGGTGACCCCTAGCACACATTTCTGAGCATGGAGAAATGAAGAGCGGTAACCACATGAGATTAAGTGCCAGACTGGAAGCTGAGGTCCTGAACGGCATACATTGGAAGAGAGGAGACAAGTACACAGGTCTTCCCTGACTGGAATGGCCGAATTCCATGTGGGGAAGTTAACTACGCATAATTTTTCCTCTAGTCAATATTTCACAAAATTATGGGCAAGAACAGAAAAAAAATCTGAAAATCAAAAATTAAAATAAGTGATGTTTTAGATCAAAGAAAGCACTAAATTAGGAACAAGCCAAATTGATAGAGGAAAGTAAATAGAAATCTCTCAACTGTGAAATTGCCATCCTTTATCCAAAATATAGTAGCCTTTAGAACTTTTAAATTTCAGTATTGACTGAAAGATGAAGTGTCTTAACAAAAACCAGCCACTCTGTTCTTCACTAACCTTGCGTTTATTTAAATAATGCCTGAATAGCTGTGAGGCCAGAGGAGGTTTTTAAATAGTAGAAAGAAAACACGCCATCAATATAAACTATGTGTGAACACTGGGAGTTAAATCAAAGACTACATGGCAAAAATGGGTCAGTTAGAGTACTTTAGAATGGTAGAAGATGTTAATAGTCCCATCGCACTTGGTGGATACACATTTTTTTTCATAAAAAAAGACATTTTAATGTAAATTTCCCTCCCTAATTAAAGAACATATTCAGCTATTTTTAGTCCTCAGTTAACTTGGGGGACAAAGACTCCCCCCTCTCTTTCTCCTGAGAGGATGTTTCCTTCCTGGCAATAATGAGATGAGCTTAGCTAATGTGTTACAGAATTTTCACTTACAAAGTTCACTTGACAGAGGTCTGCAAGCCCTAAGTTCCCAGGAGTGTTGTACCAATTCACTCAAGACCAGTCCAAAAGAGTGAGGCCTTTCAGGTCTGATGGGAGTTTGGTGGGCATTCAGTCAGGGATATCTCATTGAAGATGTTCTCGGCAGAATATAAATTATTACTACCGGACCTGAAACACCTGCCAACTTTGTGGCGTAATCATGGCTTTTCTCAAAGATATCCCAAATCAAGCTCTTTTTCTTCCTTTCTAAGCCCAGGGTACAGGGCACCAATTTCTGGTACCCTTTACATGGACAACAGAAACATATTATTTATATGCGAGACAAGTTAGAGGAGCAGGAAGAGAATAGAACTGAAGATGTGGAGAAATAAACTAGTCCAGTTTCCACTATTTGCTCATACTTTTGGTTCAAAGAACCCTCCTTCACTGTGACAGAGGAATTATGTTGCTGGGATATAGAGCTTAAGGAACCAAGTACAATAAAAGAAGCATCAATTTCAAATCATGAATAAGGCTGGGAATCATGGGACTACTACCGGTGTCTTCATAAATGATGTTTGTGAATATGCAAATCACTTTGCTTCGCTCCTCACCATAAAATAAAGACAAAGAGAATTCCAAGGTACTGTTTACTTAGAAAATGACAGTTCTATATTCTTGAGGATATGTAAGGTCAGAGAGTCAATGCATTCAAACACAGATTTTATAATGAAAAATTCTTAACAGATTTAACAGGAAAAAAACACATATGACTGAGTTACACTAATATTTCACTGTTACAGTTTTAATGAAGTACTTTTTAAACCATGATTACAGTAATTCATGAATTCTACTATTACAGTTTTAATGAAGTACTTTTTAAACCATGATTACAGTAATTCATGAATTCTACAAATTTTGACAATATGCAAGTATGTTTCCTAGAAATGACTGTGATAATAGTCATTAATTTCTTTCTTTCTTAATATTAAAGAGAAATCAAAATGGAAGCTACTGTTTGAATATATTCTTAGAATCATAATCATAATGCATTAACATAACCAAAACTTAAAACTCTTCTGATTTCCCTGAAATGTTTCATCTTTTGTGAAGATGTTATCATAGATTCCTTTTATATGCATTATAAACTCCACAATTAGTTTTGTTTGTTTTCTCTATACAGTTATTTTATAAAGAAACAAAAAATAGTCATGCTTATAAAAAGTTATTTCTCTTTTTAGAAAATGTTTAGTATTTCTGATATTTTATATTTCATTTTGTAGACGAGTTTTCAAATGATTTTTTCTTCAACTTCAGGAAGTTCTTTTAATTTTTTTTTAGAGTAAGCCTACTATCAACAAAGTTTTACAGCTTTTATTTTTCTAAAACAAAGTATTTCACCCATCTTTTGAAGGATAATTTTAGTGGACATATAATTCTAGGTTGATTTTTTTCCAGGTTTTTAAATTTTTTTTCCCATTTTTATCTGACTCTTCTTTTATCCTGATGAGAAATCATATATTATGAATATTCTTTATTTTTCCTCTACTTTGTAATGTGTCTTTACCTCTCTTGTCGCTTTCAATGTTTTCTCTTTATTTTCGGTTTTCATCAGTTTGACTCTATGTACCTAAGTAAGGTTTTCTACATACTAATCTTTTTTTTTAATATTTTTGAACTTCATGAATGTGTATATTGATGTTTTCACCAAATTTTGGAAGTTTCAAACCATTATTAATCATATTTTTATATATAATATATACCATACACATATATTATATCTTTTTTTTTTGGCCTATCCTTCTGGGACTCCAGTTGCACCATTACACAACAGATTATTGAAATAGTTCATTGATTTACTTTTTCTTCCTGATTTTCAGAAAATTTCTATTGATAACTCTTTAAGTTTACTAGCCTTTTTTTTTTCCTCTTTAAATTCCAATGTTTATTATGCCAATCCAGCACAATTTTCATGTCCAATATTGTACATTTTAGTAGCAGAGTATCCACTTGGTTCTTCTTTGCCTTTCCCAATTATCTGCTGAGATCCCCCCATGCTTTGTTTTATGTTTGCCTTTCTTCTCAGTATATTATAATTCTTAATGTATTCATCATCTGTTTTATGGTCCATGTTAGTTCCAATACTTTGGTTATTTGATGGTTGGTTTTAATTGGCCAAGTTTTACTTAATTTTGGAGTCATATCTTCCAATTCCTTTTTAATATTTTTTCCTTCCACATATTTGGTGATTTTTATTGCATACTGGAAAATGTGAATATAGAGGGTAGGAAGTTTACTTTATGTTATCTTTCTTCATGTGTGTTAAATTTATTTCTGGATGCCTGTTAAACTACTGGTGTATGTTTATAATCTTATTAAGCCCAATTTTATTCTCTGTTAGGATACATCTATTTCACTTTTATTTCAAACTTAGGGCATATATCCTACTCTGTGACATAGTCATTACTTTCAAACTGTGAATTTAGAGGGTTTTCAGCTGATGACAGAAATACACAGCACAGTGTCACTACTGGACCTAGTTGACACTGCAGATTCCCAGCACTGCATGTCTTCTCACATGATGGACATGAAGCAGATACTCTTAGCTAGGGATTCCAAAGTGTTGTCCTGCACATCTAAAGCTCAGCCCTGTCTAAGTATGCCCAGGAAAACCACATGCAGATTCTTACCCCACACTTGGCTCCTTAAATTCTTTTACTTTGCTCTGCAAATTCTAGTTTTTTAGCATCCTTGAAACATCAAAGCTCTTACTATTCATTACAAATGTACAGGAAAATGGAAAAAAAATAGTAAAACTAGTATTTATTTAGAATGTAATTTAAAACACTAGAAATATTGACAATAAACTTTTTGATTCTTTTTAAACTTCGCATAAGTTGTGAGATTTTTTTCTATGCCTTAATAAATTATCACTGTCGTACCCCTTTCTAAGTTGGTACAACAGACTGAATGTTTATGTCCCCCCAAAATGTGTGTTGAAATCCTAATCCCACTGTTTTTGGGTTTCAAAGTGGAGACTTTAAGGGGTAATTAAGTCATAGTCGTGAGGATGAGGCCCTCTTGAATAGGATTAATGCCTCTACTAGAAGAGGGCAAAGAGCTAGTTAGCTCTATTTTTTGCCATGTATGGATATAAGAAGTCACCTATTTGTAACCCAGAAAAGGGCACTCACCATACTACTACCCTGGTCTTAGACTTCCAGTCTCCAGAACAATGAAAAATTAGTTTCTGTTGTTTACAAACCACCTAAACTATTGTAATTTATTATGAAAAACCAAGCTAAGACAGTTGGGATCAGCTTCTAATATTTTACCTTTTGCACTTTCAATGTTATAAAATACCTCTCAGAGTTCCTTTAATTATGAAGGTTTTTGCCAGTACCAATTTCTTTAGGAGATCTTGAGTCCTGTATCATGACCACCATTCTCATTTATCTGGATAAATTTACAATTTACTAATTCCTCTGTATGTTTAGGGTCAAGAAAGGAAAAGTACATCAACATTCCCTCTGTCAGCTATTTCTTCTATAACTCCATTGATGTGCAGTTTGAATTTCACTTCCAGCATTACCACTTTTTGTTTCTTTTCAGCCCTTTTTCTTTGTTGGCCAACATCTCTTTCAATTATGCATTTTTGTAAAGTGCCATGTGGGTATATCACTGGGGCCAAGGAAGTGGTACAATTTTATGCTTTACTGTTTATACATGAACTGATAACAGCTATGTAATGACCAATCACTCATAGACTTTAGAAAAAAACACAACCATATCTGTTATTCACATAATGACTTGTAGATTGAAGACTTAGCAGCAATGTTTTTGCTTAATGTAATTCTTTATAGTTAATACATAGTAGTAACTAAAACTTGAACCATGTTTTTGGGGTCTGGGGTTATCTAATTTCAGTGGTAACTGAAATTTATGATAGCAAAACTGTGAGAAATGAGGATTGCCTGTAATAGATTCTGTGTTTGTAAAAAGATTTAGTTCCTGCCTTCAGAAGAAAAGAAGCAAATATTAAGTAAAACAAGAAAAAAACAAACAATAAAACTAGTTACACAGTGTAGCAAGTTCTCTGAAAGAAAAAAATAGAAGAAATAGAAAGAGACTACAGTACTGGGAAATTCTGTATTCAGAGACGGGATCAGGAAAACGTTTACTGATGAAGGGATATTTGAGTTGTTATCTGAAAAATAAATTTTAATTACCAGAGTATGTGCATATGGATAAGTAAAGAACATAGAACAGTAAGAATGATTTTGAAAATGAAGAAAAAAAGGATGACCTAATTTCCTGAATTTCAAAACAAAGTTATAGTAATCAAGACAGTGTGGTATTAAAGACAAATATATAGATCAAAGGAACAGAAGAATCTAGAAATATACACTTATGTGACTAACTGAAATTCAACAGAGGTATCAAGGCAATTCAATGTGATAAATTATAACCTTGTTTTAAAAAGACACTGATTTATAAAACAAGATAAAAGCAGAAAAAGAAGCAAACCATCAGAGACTCTCTCTCTCTCTCTCTCTTTTTTTTTTTTTTAATTTATATATATGACAGAGAGACAGAGAGCACAAGCAGGGGGAGAAGCAGAGGGAGAGGGAGAAGCAGGCTTTCTTCTGAGCAGGGAGCCCAATGTGGAGCTCTAGCCCAGGACCCTGGAATCAGGACCTGAGCCAAAGGCAAACGCTTAACCAACTGAGTCATCCAGGTGCCCAGAAAGACTCAACCACAGAGAACAAACTGAGGGCTCCCATAGGGTAGTGGGTAGGGGAATGGGCTAAATGGGTGATAGGCATTAAGGAGGGCACATGTTAGGTGTTACATATAAGTGATGAATCACTAAATTCTACTCCTGGAACCAATACTGCACTATATGTTAACTTGAATTTAAATAAAAACTTGAAAAAAAAAAGATATTTATTCCAAAGAAATAAGCTTCAACAGGACCTGACACTATAATAAGTAACTAAACATGGATTAAATTACATACCCATACAACAATTTAACAGCTACACTTACAAAATTTCTGGAAAAAACTCGAAATTAATAAAACTCTAAGTAACCACTTTTTTCCAAAAATCCTTAAGTATTAACTAAAAGAAAATAAATCAATAAATTGGACTTCATCAAAATTAAAATCTTGTTTTCTAAAAGACTAATTGTAACAATATATTTCACATAATAAAAAGGTCCTACAATTTAATATTAAGAGACATATAACCAGTTTTTTAAAAGCAGGCAAAAGACTTGAAAGGATATTCCACTAAAAAAGATATATGGATGGAAAACAATAATATAAGGAAACAAGCATCTCCTTAAAACATCTGAAACCTTACAGTACATGGATATGCTGTTAACAAAACAATTTCTCTTCTGGAAATTTTCTTTATGTAATTTTGAAATATATTAGTTTGTATTGTCACCTAATAACTGAATATATTTATGTGTTGGTTTTCTACTTTTAAAGTAAAACTCAAAAATATTGCATTAAACTAACTACTTAACTCAAGGACATATTTTTTAAAAATACATTAAAGCTTTTCTTTTAAAGATTGCATCATACGGCTTTAAATCAAGAGAGTTAAGAGAATAAATGCTTCCAAGTTTTTCTGGGATTCTAGCTTCCATCACTAAATCTCACCTTCTTCTATCACTCTCCTCTTAAAACTCCTTTATTTATAACTAGTCAATTGATTATAAAATTGTTCTCTCTAAGACCTTTTTATAACACTGTCTCAAAGCCTTCTCTGGTTTGAATAAATGTTCTTGGTGCTGCATAAATTTTCTCATCAGTATGCAACCTCAATGACCAACTATGACAGAGAAAAATCAAGACAAGAAGGTGGGAAAAACTAAATGAGAGAGGTGGATTTCCCTGCACTAACAGATCAAGTGACTGCCTAGGTATCTCCTTAGCTTTTCTTCCAAGAAATCCTCTAGCAGTTGAGAAAAGCAACTGATTTTATTGAAAGACCTATCCAAAAGACACACAGATTTGAGCTCGTCTGCCTGTCTTTGAATAGTATATATTGAATTTATCTTTAGCATATGAAAAATAAAATATATGGAGTTCTGGGGAAAGCTAAGGTCTATAAGTAATACTTAATACTCCACCATTAATCCATAATCAACCTTGAGGTTTATATATCAATGGATACAGGAGACCCAAGATGAAAAATGAAGTTTCTCATTAATTAAATTGGTAATTAGGGCTCTCAAGGTTCACTTTTTCTTCTTTTATATTTGCTTGGGTGTGTGATTTTCTAACATGTAGATGGAGTCAGTATATTTTATTGTAACATACATTTTTGTTTGTTTGAGGTCATTGTTGGTAGCATTCGAAGTTTTCATGGGAGATAAAAATAGGTTTTGATAGGATCAGTCTGATAAAAAGAAGTAAAACGTAAGACTGGAAATGAATTTATAAAGCATAGAAAAGGAGACTAATTTTAAGTCTATATAAAGATGTGCATGTGTATCTCTCTTAAATAACAATCAGATCTTTAGGACAAACTGTAGATTCTCCCTTGATGCACAGCACAGGATTACATAGACAGTTTTAATCCCATCTATCCAACAGATCATTTACATTTTAATAATTTCTAAAGATAACTGACATTGCCCCTTTTATAATTTTGCAATAATATTCATTGAAAATCTGACTACCCACTTACTGTTTTAAGATCAATAAAAACCTAACCATTTGTGAAATAGAAATAAAAAAAGATTATCCTAAATAAAATAAGCCAGACAGAGAGACATCTCATAAGCAATAGGGGTCCACAAAATTAATAAAACGTCTGTGTGAGGACTCTTTGAGAACCACTGGCTTAAAGCCACTATGTGAGTTTTTTATGTCCCTCTTTATTGGGAATAAAGTTCCAGAAGTTCACCTTTTTGCTCCCTCATTGTGCATAGCTGTCTATACTCCCAATCAATGCTGCCAAACAGTGATATGCCAACTGGCAATGGTCTGCAATACGTTGGTCACTGTCTGAGATGATCCACAGAATTTGAGAGTAATCATTTAGAAATTGTATAGCAATTGAAGAAAGTAATTTTATGCCTGTTACATCCATTGACAACAAAGTGGGAATTGAATTTTGTGTCTTTCCATTTCAGTTTTTTTTCTCCTAATCCATTTTTATTATATTTTACAAACACGTTGGTCCATGACAGATTGGGAAAAATAAAAAGTTCATCCTTCAGCCCCAGATAATTGAGATGTATTCAACCAGACAACACCTGTGGCTACATTTCAAAAAAGAACTGCTAGATAGCTGGGAAGATTCAAAACTTCTGCCTTAGTGATTCATATAATTTTTTTTTTCTTTGATAGAGAAAACATACAGAGGTGGCTCCCTTATGGTGAAAAGTAAGTCTTAGAAAAATCACAGAGACAAAAGACAACCTCCTTTTGCCCCAACTCTTTTAAATTCCTTAAGCGCTGAGGATTCTTCTGTTTCTGACCATGTGTTTAGAACCGGCCTTCTCTTATCCCCATTTTATGTCTTACTCAGATCTCTTCTTGCTATCAAGTTACCATATCTCATGATTAGTCTTCAGTATTCACTATCTATATAGTCGGTTGTATGTTCAGGGCCATGTCTCCTTATAAATAACCAGGTGATTATAGGAAATCAGTAAATGTAAAGTTACAAATGACAATGTGGCTACATTTCTAGGAACTTTTCCTTTAAAAAAAAAAAAAAGAAATCTCAGCATTCTACAGTATTTTACCTTTCCTGGGGCAACTTAGTGGGGGTTATAAACTATTAGGAATATTGTGAAAGTGCCCTTAAATGACACCATCCTTAAATTCCTACATAAGCCTCTGCCCTCTCTCCCTACATTTATGTCTAAATCTGCTTCTGCTTCTCTTTCTGCAGAAAGCATAGGACTAGTAGTATTAGCAGATATACTGCATGGGGTAGCCTCATTTTCTTTTTGGATGTGAGGACATCAGGAAAGACGTACTATGGTATATTATAAAGGGAAATTCCAAGATGGTAGTTATTCATGAATTGCTATTTGTAGACTATAGCACCAGTTCTTACAATCTATTGGAATTACCCTGGGGAGCCAATAACATTTTGAGTTTGTGGACTCTGTGAAGAAACCTATGTGTGTGAGAAGGAGAGAGAGAGGGAGAGAAAGAAACAAAATGCCAACTGTGAACATTTCAGTTTTAGGTGATTTGGGGGCTTTTGAGACCCACATGCTGTACCACATTCATTAATCCCCATGAATAAGAATTCCTTTTTTAAATACTACTAAAAGGAGGAAGTTGACCTTGGGGAGAGAATGCAATGGAAAAAGAAATTCTCACCTATTCACAGTACTTTTAAAATCAATGCAATGTAGATACATTGCCATTAAAAACATATACAGAAGACCCCCCCCTCCACAAAATTTTGTTACTGAAGAAATTAGGCTATGATAAAAACAACTTTATAAATTAGTTCTATTTAGCAGTAGTGATGTGAGATGAATATAGGTAAGTCCATATAAGAAAAAACATGGCTTAGGGACATAAATTTTATGCTTTTAAACTACCCTGTTGTTTTTTTTTTTTCCCTGATAAAATACAGAAACACTATGAAGAAATCCTTGTGCGTTGGTTAGCATAACAATGACTGGATATGGCATCCCACTTTAATAAGCTTTATTGAGAATGACACACACACAAAGAGAGAATGACACAAATAGAGCTTTGGGGGAAACGACAAGATGTATCTTAAAAGCTAGAGATTGAAAAGGAGGAATAAAAGATGGATAATATAGAATCCTCACATTTTTATTTTATCTCTCTGTTTATTTATTTATTTTTAAAGATTTATTTATTTATTTGAGAGAGAGAGAGAGATCACAAGTAGGCAGAGAGGGAGACAGAGAGGGTTGGGGGGAAGCAGACTCCCTGCTGAGCAGAGAGTCAGATGTGGGTCTAGATCCGAGGACCCTGAGATCATGACCTGAGCTGAAGGGAGAGGCTTAACCCACTGAGCCACCCAGGCAACACTATTTCTCTGTTTAAAAGGTGTATTATAATATGACTTCTGTGGATCTGGTAACCTATTGTTATATATTTTCATTCTATAAAATGTCTCCATCACTTCTATAAGATTTAGTAAATGATAGCAGAATTAAATCAACTCAGATTCCATGGGCTTGGGCATCACACACTGAAAAAGTTGCAAACATCTGCTGCAAGATTAAGTTCCACCAAAAGAGTTACCTGTGTATTCAGAGACTTCAGAACTAGATTTAATATGCCAAAAATGGCTCCTGAAGTGAAGTTTATTGAAATGATATATGCATCTTCTCTCTATACTCATTTCCATAGGAAATTCTATTATTTCCTGATATACATCAGCTTGATCTCCATTATTTCATCAAAACAAGATTTAAATCATCCAAAATTAACATATGTAATTTTTTGGAAGAATATTTTTATGTTTTATTTTTTAATTTTTAAAATTATGTTATGATAGTCACCATACAGTACATCATTAGTTTTTGATGTAGCATCCATGATTCTTTGTTTCTGCATAACACCCAGTGCTTCATGCAATACATGCCCCCCTTAATACCCATCACTGGGCTGACATATGTAATTTAAATTGTTACTTAAATGACAACTGAGCAAAACTCTGAAGTCCTTCTTCATCGTTATACCTAAAAACTGTGCAAATAGTAAATCTTAAAAGAATAATATAGGCTATTAATGCGAGTAGCAAGTATTTCCTAGGAGTCACCCCTTAATAACTTCCAAATTTTAATTTTCTCATAAAGAACCTTAATTCTTTATTTTAAACTCTTCCCTTTTAAACTATTAAGGGTTCACCTTTATTTCTTTATATCAAAAATGTTTAGTCTCATTAAAAATGATAATCATCTCTCTTTTGATCTCTATATACTGACTTTCTCCAGAGTTTAGTGCCACCCTACTGTCCTATTTTATATTCCGTGTTTTTATTATCTTGTCCAGGTAGATCTATTACCATCTCAATGCCAATAACTCTATCATGAATATCTCCTGTAAGATCATTCAATAAACTCCAATCTAAACTCTTTGGATATCTACACATCACTAGAAAATATATCAACATCAGTATGTCCCAAAGTGAAATACTAGTAATCCCTCGAAAACTTACCTCACCCTCCTCTGTCTCGGTTAATGTCACTCTAACCTTCCAGTGGCTTGACCTAACTGTTTTACTTTTATTCTCTCATACCCCCATCCAATGCAGCAAGATATGCTGTTGAAATATCTTTAAAATAGACCCAGAATCTTCTTACTCTTTACCATTTTTATCATGGATCCTCTAATCAATGTTACCAGTATTACTTAATTTAGTAACTATAATAATTACCTAAATAATCTAATTCTTCTTTTAACTTTCTTTAATCTATTCTTTATAGAGGAGCCACTATGAGGCTAGTATTTTTTAAAATGTAAGTTATATTTTAGGTCCCTGCAGTGCCTACCCATTCCCCTCAGCTTCTAATCATATGAAAGAGTTCCTACAGTCTAACTACAGTGACCTTTCCTACTGCCACTCACTCCATTCAGACCTACTGGCTTCCTTGCCATCCCTTAACCTGGCAGGCATATTACCCTCACACAGTCTTGTCCTAGCTAAGGGATCGATCTGGAAAATTCTCCCCTAGAAATCCACATGGCTAACTTTTTCACTTCCTTCATGTTTTTACTTTAATATCATGTTCTTGTTTAGATCTAAACTGACTACAATATTTAAAATTGCAACTTGTGCCCTTTTATTATCTCAAGTCATCACAGGAAAAAGGGCACCACAAGGCCACATAAGGAGGATGAGTTCCCTGGAGTGCACTATATTTTTTTATCACCTTTGAAAATATTGTGGAACTGGAGAAAAACGATCCTCTCCTAGAAAGTGAAACTTGTGAATTAATGTATTAACATTTTTTAAAAGGCAAGTAGTGAAGTTTCAGCTCAAGACAGTGACATAATAAGACTAACATCTCCTCCTCCATGCAACTTACTGAATTATACCTATTAATATTACCATTACTTCTGAAGAACTGAGGACTGAACAACCAAACATACAGAGAACAAGTGAAGAGTAAGAGACACAAAGACATACCACAGTTTAAAATACTAACTAACATTTATAGCCACAGCTCTAGTTAGCCAGCAAAAGTCACCAAGCACATGGTCTGTATAAGGAACAACATATACAGGACCATTCTTTCAACTTTAGAAGTAGGTGTTTTGCATAATCCATAAAAATAAGCAAAGTCAAGCAAAATGGAAGAGACAGAGGAATGTACTCCAAAAGAAAGAACAAGAAAAAAACATATCAGAAAAAGAGCCACATGAATCAGATATAAGCAATAAGACCGATAAAGAATTTAAAGTAATGATCGTAAAGATACTTACTGAACCTGGGAAAAGAGTTGAAGAACTCAATGAGACCTTCAGGAGGTTCTTATATTCTATAAGATAGAAAATCTTATAAAGAACCATCAGAGGGGCACCTCGGTGGCTCAGTGGGTTAAAGCCTCTGCCTTTGGCTCAGGTCATGATCCCGGAGTCCTGGGATGGAGCCCCACATTGGGCTCTCTGCTCAGTGGGGAGCCTACTTCCTCCTCTCTCTCCGCCTGCCTCTCTGCCTACTTGTGATCTCTGTCTGTCAAATAAATAAATAAAGTCTTAAAAAAAAACCATCAGAGTTGAAGATTTTAATAACTAAAATAAAAATATACTAGAGGGAATCAACAGTAGATTAGAGAATGCAGAAGAATGTATCAGGATCTGGAAGACAGGTAATGGAAAGCACACAAGTTAAACAACAAAAAGAGAAAAGAATTTTAAAAATGAAGATAGATTAAGACATCTCTTAGACAACTTTGAAAGAACAAACATTTGCCTTATAGGGTGTCCCAAAAGAAGAAGAGAGAAAGATATAAAAATTTTATTTAAAGAAATAATAACTGAAAACTTACCTAACAAAGGGGAGGGAAAAAGACATCCAAGTCCAAGAAATACAGAGAGTTCCAAGCAAGATTATCTTAAGGAAGTAATAAAAATGTCAATGTTTAAAAAAAAAAAAAAAAAGTCAAAAGTTAAAGACAAAGACAGAGTCCTAAAAACAACAAGAAAAAAACCCAAAAGTTACCTGTAAGGGTAAACCTGTAAAGCTATCAGCTGATTTTTTTAGCAGAAACTTTGCAAGCCACAAGACAGTGGCATTATACATTGAAATGGTGAAAGAGAAGAAACCTACAGCCAAGAATACTCTACCTAGCAAGGTTATCTTTCAGATTTGAGGAAGACATGGAGAGCTCCTAGGCAAACAAAAGATAAAGGAGTTTATCACCACTAAACCATCTTTACAAACACCTTCAAAGGGACTCCTTTAAGTAGAAAAGAAATGTCCATATACATAAGACAAATATGAATAACAAAGAACAAATAATCCAATCAAGAAATGGGCAGAGGACACGAACAGACATTTCTGCAAAGACGACATCCAGATGGCCAACAGACACATGAAAAAGTGCTCCACATCACTAGGCATCAGGGAAATACAAATCAAAACCACAATGAGATACCACCTCACACCAGTCAGAATGGCTAAAATTAACAAGTCAGGAAATGATAGATCCTGTCAAGGATGCAGGGAAAGGGGAAACCTCTTATACTGTTGATGGGAATGCAAGCTGGTGCAACCACTCTGGAAAATAACATGGAGGTTCCTCAAAAAATTGAAAATAGAGCTACCCTACAACCCAGCAATTGCACTACTGGGTATTTACCCTAAAGATACAAACATAGTGATGCAAAGGGGCATGTGCACCCGAATGTTTATAGCAGCAATGTCCACAAGAACCAAACTATGGAAAGAACCTAGATGTCCATCAACAGATGAATGGATAAAGAAGTGGTATACACACACACACACACACACACACACACACACACACACACACAAATGGAATACTATGCAGCCGTCAAAAGAAATGAAATCTTGCCATTTGTGACAACGTAGATGGAACTAGAGGATATTATGCTTAGCGAAATAAGTCAATCAGAGAAACACAATTATCATATGATCTCTCTGATATGAGGAAGCTGAGAGGCAACATGGGGGGCGCTTAGGAGGTAGGAGAAGAACAAATGAAACAAGATGGAATCGGGAGGGAGACAAACCATAACAGACTTAATCTCACAAAACAAACTGAGGGTTGCTAGGGGGAGGGAGTTAGGGAGAGGGTGGTGGGGTTATGGACATTGGGGAAGGTATGTGCTATGAAGTGTGTAAACCTGGTGATTCACAGATCTGTAACCCTGGGGCTAATAATACATTATATGTTAATTAAAAATTAAAAATTATTTTAAAAAAGAAAAATATGAATAAAAAATGTAAAATATGGCAACATATACATAAAATATGGATAAGGGAGTAAGAAGGGAAGAGAAGAAAAAGAAAATAATTTCTTTCTTTCCTTTTTTTTTAAGTGTGTTCAAATTTAAATGACCATCAAATGAATATGGACTCTAATAACACCCTAATTACTTAGGGTGTTATATATGAATGTCATGGTAACCACAAACCTAAAACCTATAATAGAGACAAAGAAAATAAGAAGAAAACCAAAGTACTATAGATACTCATAAATTGCAAAGAAAGAGAGCAAGAGAAGAAGAAACAAAGAACTATGAAAACAAATTTTAAAAATCTAAGTAAGTACATACATATCAATAATTACTTTAAATATAAGTGGCCCGGGTGCTCCAATGAAAAGACATATAAACAAAATCCATTTATATACTGCCTCTAAGAGACATCATATCTAAAAACACACACAGATTGAAAGTGAAGGCATGGAAAAATATTTGTCATGCAAATGGAAACGGGGAAAAAAAACGTCAGAGTAGCAATACATACATAAGGCAAAAAATTTCATATTTTATTTTTAGTTTTTTTAAAGATTTTATTTATTTATTTGACAGACAGAGATCACAAGCAGGCAGAGAGGCAGGCAGAGAGAGAGAAGGAAGCAGGCTCCCTGCTGAGCAGAGATCCTGATGCGGGGCTCGATCCCAGGACGTTGGGATCATGACCTGAGCCGAAGGCAGAGGCTTTAACCCACTGAGCCACCCAGGTGCCCCAAGATTTCATATTTTAAAAGATTTTTTATTTATTTGAGGGAGAGCAGAGCTAGAGACAGAGTATGAGTAGGGGGAGGGGCAGAAGGAGAGGGAGAATCAGACTCTCCACTGAGCAGGGAGCCCAACACAGTGCTAGATTGGAGGACCCTGGAATCAAACCTGAGCTGAAGGCAGACACTTAACCAACAGAGCCATCCACACACCCCAGATAAAAGAATTTTTTTTTAAATATTTTATTTATTTATTTGACAGAGATCACAAGTAGGCAGAGAGGCAGGCAGAGAGAGAAGAGAAAGTAGGCTCCCTGCTGAGCAGAAAGCCCGATGTGGAACTTGATCCCAGGACTCTGGGATCATGACCCGAGCCAAAGGCAGAGGTTTAAACCCACTGAGCCACCCAGGTGCCCCCAGATAAAAGACTTTAAAATGAAGGTCCTGACAAGAGAAAAAAAAAAAAAAAAAAAAAAAAAAAAGGATGTTACATAATGATAAAGGGATCAATCCAACAATAGGATATAACAATTGTGAATATACAACCAACACTGGAGCATCTAAATATATAAATATTAATAGACATGAGATAAATTGATGGTAATACAGTAATAGTAGGGGACTTTAATATTCTACTTATCAATGGATGTATCATCCGGACAGAAAATCAATAAGGAAAAATGTCTATGAATAACACATTAAACCAAATAAATGTCACAGATATATACAGAAATTCCATGCAAAAACAACAGAAACACATTCTTTTCAGGTGCACATGGAACATTCTCCAGAACAGATCATATGAATCACATACAAGACCATAAAACAAATCTCAATAAATTTAAGATTAAAAATCATACCAGTTCATCTTTTCTGACCACAATAGTATTAAATTAAAAATAAATCACAGGAAAAAACTGGGAAAAAAACACAAGTAGAGACTAAACAATATGATACTAAGCAAAACATAGGCCAATGAAGCAATGAAAGAAAAAAATCTAGGGGTGCCTAGGTGGCTCAGTGAATTAAAGCCTTTGCCTTCGGCTTGGGTCATGATCCCAGGGTCCTAGGATCAAGCCCCACATGGGGCTCTCTGCTCAGTGGGGAGCCTGCTTCCTCCTCTCTCTCTCTCTCCCTGCCTCTCTGCCTACTTGTGATCTCTATCTGTCAAATAAATAAATAAAATCTTAAAAAAAAATACTTATAGACAAATGAAAGTGAAAACACAATGATCCAAATTGCTATGACAGTATAAGCAATTCTAAGAGGGAAGTGTACAACAATACAGGTCTATCTCAAGAAACAATAAAAACCTCAATCTAACTTTAAAAGAACTAGAAGAAGAATAAACAAAGCCCAAAGTTAGAAAAAAGTGAATAATAAAGAACAGAGCAGAAATAAATGATGTGGAAACTAAAAAATGATTAAAAAAAATAAATGAAATCAAGAGCTGTTTCTTTGAAAAGGTAAGTGAATTGACAGTCCTTTAGCCACACTCAAGAAAAAGAGACAAAACACCAAAATAAATAAAATTAGAATGGCAGAAGAAAAGTAACAATTGATACCACAGAAATACAAAGGATTATAAGAGAATACTGTGATATGCCAATAAATGGACAAGCTAGGAGAAATGGATAAATTACTAGACACATACAATCTTCTGAAACTGAACCAGAAAGAAATAGATAATCTCAGTAGATCTATAACAAGCAATGAAATTGAATCAGTAATGAAAAACTACCAAAAAAAAAAAAAAATCCAGGATCAGATGAATTCACAAGTGAATTCTAGTGGGGATTTAAAGAAGAATTAGTTCCTATTCTCCTCAAACTATTCCAAAAAATAGATGAAGGAAATCTTCCAAAAGCATTCTATAACGCCAGCATCATCCTGATGCCAAAACCAGAAAAAGATAACACAAAAAATAAAACTACAGGACAATAACCTGAACATAGATGTAAAATTCCTTAACAAAATTTTAGCAAAAGATGTACAACAATATATTTAGATCATTCACAATGAGCAAGTGGATTTATTCCCAGGATGTAAAGATGGCTGAATATTTACAAATCAATGTCACACACAAAATCAATAAAATGAAGGATAAAAATCATGAGATAATCTCAAGAAATGCAGAAAAAAACATTCACCAGTATTTAACATCCATTCATGATAAAAATTCTTAACAAAATGGGGTTAGAAGAAAGATACCTCAACATAATAAAGGCTATAAATGAAAACTCACAACTAGCATCATCTTCAATGTTGAAAAGCACAAGTTTCCCTTTAAGGTCAGGAATAAGACAAGAATGTCCACTCACACCACTTTTATTCAACCTAGTACTGGAAGTCCCAACCACAACAATCATACAAGAGAGAAAGAAAGAAAGAGGCACCATATTGGTAAAGAAGAAGTTAAACTGTCACTACTTGCAGACAACAGGACATTATACATAGAAAAGCCTACATATTCCACTAAAAACCTACCAAAAGTAATAAATTCAGTAAAGTGACAGGATACAAAAATAGTACCCATAAATCCATAGAATTTCTATACAGTAACAACAAAGTCACAAAAAAAAAAAAAAAAGAAATTTGAAAACCAACATTATTTGCAACTTCACCAAAAAGAGTAAAATAGCTAGGAATAAACTTAACCAAAGAGGTCAAAGAACTGTCATCTGAAAACTATATTACACTGATGGAAGAGATTGAAGATGACATGAATGGAAAGATATTCCATGCTCCTGGATTAAAACAATTTATTGTCAAAATGTCCAGATTACTAAAACAATATATAGATTCAATGTATTCCCTATCAAAATAACAGCAGCATTTTTCATAAAACTAGAACAACTAGTACTAAAATCTGTATGGAAGCATGGAAGACTCCAAATAACTAATGCAATCCTAAGAAAGGATAACAAACCTGGAGGTATCATAATCCCAGATATCAAGATATACTACACTAAGCTGTAGTGATCAATAGAGTTGGTATAGGCACAACAAAAGAAAGATACATAAATCAATATAGCAGGACAGAGACCCCAGAAATAAATCCACATTTATATCATCAATTCATCTAAGACAGAGGAAGCAAGAATATACAATGGGAAAAGACAGTCTTTTCAAGAAATGGTGTTGGGAAAACTGGAAAGCTACACGCAAAAGAATGAAACTGGGCTGCTTTAACACCACCCACAAAAATAAACTCCAAATGGAATAAAGACCTAAACATGAGACCTGAAATTATAAAAATCCTAGAAGACAACATGGGCAGTAAGTTCTCTGACATTAGCCTTAGAAACATTTTTCTAGATATATCTCTTAATTCAAGGAAACAAAAGGAAAAATACAAAATTGAGATTACATTAAAGTAAAACACTTTTGCACAGTAAAGAAGACCATCAAGAAAACAAAAGGATAATTTACTGAATGGGTGAAGATATTTGCAATTGGTACATCTAGTAAGTGGTTATTATCCAAAATATATAAAATCTATGAAGAACTTCTACAACTGAACACCAAAAACCAATCTGATTTAAAAAATGGGCAGAGGATCTGAATAGAAATGTTTCAAAGTAGACCCACAGATAGCCAACAGATATATGAAGAGATACTCAGCCTCACTAATCATCAGGGAATTGCAAATCAAAACCACAATGGACTATCACCTTATATTTGCTAGAATGGCTAAAACCAAGAAGACAAGAAACAACTAATGTTGGCGAGGATGTGGAGAAACACAAACCCTCATGCACGGTCGGTGGGGATGCAACCTGGTGAAACCACTGTGGAATACAGTATAGAGCTTCCAATAAGTAAATAGATAGATAGATAGATAGATAGGTAGGTAGGTAGGTAGAAAGAAATACCATAGGATCCAGTAATTCCACTATTGGATTTTCCCAGGGAAAAACAAAAAACACTAGCTCAAAAAGATATATGCACTCCTATATTTATTTCAGTGTCATACACAATAATCAACACATGGAAGCAACCTAAATGTCCTTCAAAATATGAATGGACAAGGAAAATGAGGTATACCAAACAATGGAATATTAAATAGCCATAAACAAGGATGAGATCATGCCATTTATGACAACATTTATGGACCTAGAGGGCCTTATACTAAGTGGAATAAGTCAGACTAAGACAAATACTATATGATTCCACTCATAGATGGAATCTAAAACAAAACAACCCCCCCTCAAAAAAACCTGAATAAAGAAAAAGCAGAATCAGAGCTATAAAAAATAGAGCAAACTGATGGTTGCCAGTGGAGAGGATATAGGGGGTTGTACAAAATGGGTGAAGGAGAGAAGGAGATACAGGTCTTCAGTCATGGAATGAGTAAGTTACAGGAATAAAAGACACAGCAAGAAATAGTCAATGATATTATAATAACGATGTAATGGGACAGATGGTATTTATACTTGTGGTGTTCACAGCATAATGTATAAACTTGTCAAATCACTGTCGTATACCTAAAACTAATGTAAATTTTGTGTCAATGGTCTTCAAATTAAAAGAAAAGAGAGAGTAGCTTGTCCCTCTGGATAGTCACCATGCATGCCAAATCACCTTCCACATGTTCTTTTTCATCATTCTTTAGTACTTAACTCTCTCCAATTTACTATAAAATTATACTTATTTTTCTTTTATTCCTTACTGTCTCTCTACACACATGAACTGATATGTAATCTGTATGAAGACAGGTATTTTCTTCTGTTGTATGTATCACAAGCATTTAAACAATTTCCTAATATGAGACACTAAATAAGAATTTTCTTCTTATAACTTCCTTGTAGAGCTAATCATGTATTTAAGGCAGGCATTCTTTTCCCCTACATACCTTAGGAAGGAAATCAGGCATTGTGAGAAGGGCAGCAGCAATAGTGTATAAGTTTTGGACAGTAAAAATAAATGATATCACAGTCAGACTTAATAGATCACTTAAATGACTCTCTATTTGCCTTACTCAATTTAGTAATACCTAATGAAGCAATTAACTACACATACTTCAGAGGTGTCTGGGTGGCTCTGTCAATTAGGCATCTGAGTTTCAGTTCAGGTCATGATCTCAGGGTCCTGAGATGGGGCCTGTGTCAGGTTCTGTGTTCAGTGTGGAATCTGCTTTTCCCTCTCCCTCTGTTTCTCCCCCTGCCTCCCCCCCCCCAATAAATAAATTTAAAAAGAAAAAAGAAAACTTAAAAAAAAAAAGAATATATGCTTCAATTCTTTGTTCTGGAACTAGGGTGTCTGTAATATCAAGGGCTGCCAAAATTTCCAAGAGGTACTCAGTCTACAAAATAAATCTGATTCATCTCCTGAATCAAACTCATGTGAAAACTTTGCATGACAACATATTTTATACATAGCAAACATGAACTTGTTAAAAGTAGAATAGAATTTACTTTTCTGAAATCTGAAGAATTAAAAAAAAAACAAAGAAATTTTACTCTTCCACTTAAGTCTATACAACCAGAGCCTAGTGATATGTGGTTCAATTCTTTCTGCCATTAAATCAATTAGAGAATGAGAATACCTCTTCATGTAAGAAAATTTGACTTTGATGTTTTGACACCTATTACTGTCAGAGTACCAGACAACTGGCATTTTTTTATTGTAACACAAGTTTCTGATTCCTGAGGCATCCACTTCAAAGGCATCCATCTTAAATAAACACATGGTCAGCTACAGAAGTAAAGAGCCAGGCCATTCCAACCCTGAAGTACTCCTTTATTTATTTATTTATTTATTTATTTTTTTAAGAGAGCTCTGATTGCTAGAAAGAACTGTCAGTTTGCCTTCCCTTTCCACACTTCAATTCCTGATCTGATGTTTAAAATTCACCAATAAAGAATGAACCCATGAAACTCAATGCACCCCATCTTTGACCTCAATAAAGGCAGAACCCTAGGTTTATTCACTCTAACCAAGACCTTGCTGTTTGGCCCTGAGTATGGCCTGTACCTTCCAAGACTTTTGAGAAATGAACCTTGTTTTTTCAAAATGCCCTGATGGTTGTTGCTGAGGTACATCTTGCAATCATAAGAACCACCAGGGCAAGTCCAGCCACAGCATTAGCTCAGGAAGGGGACACGACTGTGGGTGTTCACCACAAGTAGCGCAGACCCAGGCAACAGCCCCAGGCATTTCTAGCGGATGGCCTAATGAAAGGCTGAGACTATTCCAAAACACCTATTTTCTTCTAATGGTGAACTATATTTTATACTTTATTATTATTTTTTAAATATTTTTATTTATTTATTTGACAGACAGAGATCACAAGTAGGCAGAGAAGCAGGCAGAGAAAGAGAGAGGAGGAAGCAGGCTCCCCGGCAAGCAAAGGGCCCCATGTGGGGCTTGATCCCAGGACCTGATATTATGACCTGAGCCGAAGGCAGAGGCTTTAACCCACTGAGCCACCTAGGTGCCCCAATACTTTATTATTTTTTGAATCCAACTTTTCAGGTATCATTCTTTCAGAGAGATATTAAAAAAATATTTGCTATTGTTGAAAATCGTTTTTTTTTTAGAATATCAAAGAGACTAGATAAAATAAATGAACCTCAGTATTTTACACCTTATTGACCACAAAAAGTAGTTTATTGTTGAGGTAAAATGCCTCATATTTTCTTTAATTATGAATAGTGTCAACAAAATAAAGATGTTATTTTTACTATATGCATTATTAATTAGGTATATCAAAATTAGCATTAATGCATGTCTTAAGAACCCTCATTTTCTCACTAAATAAGTGTCAACATTTAATTTTAGAAGAATGAAAACAGCTCCCTGTTCGATGAAGTAGATTTAATTATAAAATAATACTGAAGCCATGCAATTACCAAAAAAAGCCAACTAGGGAGCTGCTGGTAGTGGTCCTCAAATCACTTTACCTTTTTTGTTTGTTTAAAGATTTTATTTATTTATTGGAAAGAGAGAGATCACAAGTAGGCAGAGAGGCAGGCAGAAAGAGAGGGGGAAGCAGGCTCCCTGCTGAGTAGAGAGCCCAATGCAGGACTTGATCCCAGGACCCTGAGACCATGACCTGAACCAAAGGCAGAGTCTTAGCCCACTGAGCCACCCAGGTGCCCAGATCATTTTACTTTTAACTCACCTCAATCTTGTAGCATTTATCAAGACCATGAAACTGCCACTTGCTTCTTAGAAATAAATCCTACATGAAGGATTCCTAAGGATTGTTTCATTCTGCTGGTTTCATATGTGCCATGAGTTTCAAAATAAATTTGTGCCTTACAGCTTGAGGAATCAAACTGTTATGACAATCCTTTGCATCTTTAGTCACAGAGGGATTAGATGTAAGCTGTTATCCAAATCTTATTTATAAAATACATCTTTCTTCTACAAAAACTCCTCCAAACTTTTTGCACACCTTTCTGCATCTTGAGAAGACAGAATACATTTGGGCTCTGTCCTCCAGGAACTTATTTTCCAAAAGAAGAAGATGAAGCCAAGTAAGCAGTGATATCTTAGGAGACTTGACAAATCACTTCATATAGATTCCTTGTTGACATTTCGGATTTGCTTTATATTCTTTCAGGAAAAATAAGTCAAAAAATGGAAAGAAGAAATATTTACTTTTCAGCTTACTGAAGGAATATGTCAGGTATAGCACAGGTTCTCACACATAGGCTACTAATACCCTAGTATCTCAAAATCCTTTACAAAAGGAGATAGCTTAAAGAGTTCTCATCCAGAGGTTTTCCAAAACAGGAATCACGAGAAATTGTTCTAAAGAGATCACAAAAAAGAATATGAAGACTAAATGTATTTTATAACATCAGTAATACATTCCAAACATGTCTTTTTCTTTTCATCATTATATAATTTCTAATTAGGACAATACATAATGTTGCTTGCTGTGAAGACTTTTTGAGTATCTAAGAGTAGACGAGAAATTCAAAAACTTAAGAGGAGAGGAGATCCTGATTGAGAGAGTAGAGTAAGAGGATCCTGTGCTCACCTTCTCCCACAGAAACACCAAGATTTCAACTATATAGAGAACAATTCTGCGAACTATCTGTAGACTAGTAGAACAGCTATATCACAGCTAAAGATATAAAGAAAAAGCTATATTGAGAAGGTTGGGAGGAGCAGAAATATGTTCTAATTAGGACCCATGCCCCCAGAACAATGACTCTGAAGCCAGAAAGATATCAGAGGCACAGAGATCCTCTCTAAGCAAGAGGTTCAAGACCTATATTGGACATCCCCCACCTTGGAGACCTGCACTGGGAAAACAGGTCCCCATAATGTCTGGCTTTGAAAATCAATGGGGCCTAACTCCAAGAGCTTTGTGTATTAGTGCCAACTATCTTTAGTTAAAAGAAACAAAAAACTTGAGAGGAAATTGCTATGGATTCCTAAAGAAAAGACACTGTCTATTTGGCTTAACTTAAAGATGAAGACTATAGACTTGCTTTTCTAATATGCAGCATGCATAGATACAATTAAAGGATGCTGAGAATTTTCCTACTGTTATCTACCCAGAGATGTGATTTTACCAATATTTTTCCAAAGATCAGATCTGAGAAGGTTATTTCAGAAACAGCAGCACACAAATGAGAGGACATAGAGTCAAATAGGGATAAAATTCACAGGATTTTAATTTAGGAAGATAAAACAGGTGAGCTGGGGGGGGGGAATGGCAGAAGAGAGTATATGAAGAATGAGAAAAATTGCCAGAGACATTTATCTGAAGATGAGAATGTAGATGCAGAGCTGAAACCCAAAACCAGAAGTAGTCTAATGATGCTTCATCATTTAGCCAATCATTAAATCATAACAAAATAAGATTAGACAACTAACCTAGTGTCATTTCCTCATTTGGAACCATAGGCTATTTAGAATTTATAAATCATGAAGAAAATTAAGATTATTTACAGGACTTTAAATTCTGTAAATAATACTTCTGAAAATTGATATAAAGATGTTAGACTTTCATTCAAAATAATTTTCTTCCAGTTTACATAAAAAGGCAAATAGTTAAGCCATCATAAATGGGTTATTATAGAGGCTTGTCCTGCTCTGTAAACTTCCCTTGGATGTCAATCAAAGAGAAGACTTATGGCAGACACTATGGTGTTCATCACACATTCCATCTGATTTCTCAAGTTTCTTATCTCCTCATTTGGTAGAGTGACAAAACAAGTTCTGACATGGGCTTTGGGTGGAGTGTTGTATGTCACTTCCATTGCAAAGCATGGATGAACTAGAATGTCACTTTATTTCACCTCCTGCTATATCAGCCACACTGCTGATATTCCAAATGCTGGACTCCATCACAATGGGTCCCTTAGTGTCCCTTGTACTATGATAGAGTGTAACACACAACCCTCATTGCACACATACACAAACACATGTATACATCAACTTTATCTGACATAGAGTATGAGCAAGAAACAAGTGTTGTATTAAGTCACTGAGATCTGCGGTTGTTTGCTACTGAAATATAATCCTGTTACTGTAATGTATTTTCTAAAATCAGATTAGTGTTATACAATAAACCTCTATATATTGATTGCTGGTTCAAAGCAAAAACTCAAGAGGTGTTTCCCAGGTACATTCCACAATTAAATATTAACTAGATCATTCCACAATTGTAGGGCTGTTTTTGATTGATGAGATGAATGTTAATGTCAGTGAAAACTATGAAATTATTGCTTATTGCTTCTCTTACTTTTAAATGAATTTCTTCAGAAGTAATTTTTACTGATTGCCATAGAATGATACATTGTTCAGCATTCCCATGGATGATGGTTGTAAAAGAAACATTATGGGTACAGAAAATAATTCAAATCCATATTGAAAAAGAAAGCATTTTCTCTATTGATATTTCCATACTATTTTTAGGGGTTATATTGACTTGCTCTAATGTGGAAACCACTCTTAAAACTGCAACTTTAAATAGAGTCATTTTGCCATTCATGACAATCTACTGTCATTTCTGAAACTTGCCATCTTTTACTGATGACTTTGATATTTAGTTCATAGTCTCTTTTATCACAAGTACTGTCATCATCCTGAGACATTACTCTAACCATCTATCCTTTCAAGTGTCTATACCCTCAGCATCCAAACCACACCTTCACTGTGTTTCAGCCACATGTAAATTGGCACCATCCAGAAATGTTAAATTCAAATAGCAATCATTCTTGATACAATGCATTTTCTTTCTTATTATTTCTGCGAATATAGCCTTTTTAAAAAGCTTCTATTTATTTGACAGAGAGTGAGAGAGCATACAAGCTCTTCCTGCTGAGTGGGGAGCCCAATGTGGGACTTGATCCCAGGGCCCTGAGATTATGACCCAAGCCAAAGGTGGATAACCTACTGAGCCATCCGGGTGCCCTGTGAATATAGTCTTTTATATTAGTGAGCTTCTGGTCCCTACTTTCTCATTACATATAAGTCTCCCTTTACCTATCAATTTCTTATCTAGTTAGAGCTTCAAAAAACAAAACTTCAACTCCTTCAACTAGTTTCTTTCCAATATCTTTATCTCCTTTGCAACAGAAAACAAAAGAAAATGAAACAAAACAGACATCCAGGGGCACCTGGGTGGCTCAGTGGGTTAAAGCCTCTGCCTTTGGCTCAGGTCATAATCCCAGGGTCCTGGGATCGAGCCCCGCATTATTGGGCTCTCTGCTCAGCAGGGAGTCTGTTTCTTCCTCTCTCTCTCTCTCTCTCTCTCTCTGCCTGCCTCTCTGCCTACTTGTGATCTCTATCTGTAAAATAAATAAATAAAATCTAAGAAAAAAAAAAAACATACACAGACATCCATGGAACAATATAATCAGCTGGCTTATTCTCTCTTACACTAAGAGGTTACTAAAAAAAATCACAAAACAAATAGGTAGAGATGTCCCTGTAAGATTCATGGTATATAAATGTCTGGGTATTTAAAGTAACCTAGAATTTTTTCAGTGAGTTTGGAGTAATTTCTTTCTCTTTCTACTAGTGATTATTTTAAACTGCTTTTATTCTCAAACTCCCGAAAAGAAAATCGCCACTCTCCTCAGCAATTTCCCACTGTCCTTTATATACATGCAATTTGATTTAAACACCTTCAAATTTCTTCCACCATAGAGGTGTTTACGCACAATAATAGATCGTCTCAGAAAAGCAATGATATCTAAACTCTTGCTGAGAGGCACTGATAAAAGCTAATTATAACTTGAAAATCTCATTTGAAACAGTTTGATCGACAGTTTTTTCTTTGTATTTCAATAGTAACATAAAACAAATTAAGTATAATTTTGATGCAAAGATATTTCCTCTAAAAAATTCTAGAAGTTTTGTATGTTGTTTATTGCAGTATGTGAAATTTTTGGTAGTAGCAATATACTTCTCATTGTGCCTGGCTAAATAAGTACATATTTTATTCTACCATAAAAGAAAAAAAAATACGTAATGATTGATGAGCATAAGTCTTTGGAACAACAGAGGGAGAGAACTGGAATCCTGGTTCCTCTTAGATATCTTTGGACTAGTTTACTTTCCCTTCCTGAGCTTCAGTATAGTCATCTTTGTTAAAAAGTATCTAATGACACTTTCTTCACAAGATTGTCCTTAAAGATTGAACAGACTTAAATGTGCAAGGCACATAGTTGGTGTTCCATGTGTAAAAGATTTTTGGTTCTCAGTTTTTGGATTTTAAGTGCATGAAAAGGTTGAAGTTACAGAGATGAAATTAAATGATGAGAACATATTATCTTGGACCAAGATCTCAATTGCAAATCTGACTACTTAAAACATATGCTTTCAAGAAATTTAAGGCAGACCCAACAACACTCTTTACTAACACTCTCATCTTCTCTCAGTTGAGTGTTAAGTAAAGTCTACAGTTAGAATCCCAGTCTTTAACCCTAAGATAGTATTTGACACTAGTTAAGTTGCACCAAAAATTGTAAGATACCTAGGAGTAAACCTAACCAGAGACATAAAGAATCTGTACTCTGAAAACTATAGAACATTTATGAACAACTTTGAGGAAGACATAAATAAGTGGAAAACATTCCATGCTCATTAACTGGAAGAACAAATATTGTCAAAATCTCTGCTACCCAGAACAATCTGCACATTCAAGGCAACCCCTATCAAAATACCATCATTTTTTTTTTCCACAGAGCTGGAAAAAATAATTCTAAAATTTGCCTAGAACTAGAAAAAACCCTAAATAGCCAGAGAAATTTTGAAAAAGAAAACCAAAGCTGGTGGCATCACAATCCTGAACTTCAAGCTATATTACAAAGCTGTAATCATCAAGACAGTATGGTACTGGCACAAAAACAGACACATAGATCAATGGAACAGAATAGAAAACACAGATATGGACCCTCAACTCTATGGTCAACCAATCTTCAACAAAGAAGATTAAAATATCCAATGGAAAAAAGAGAGTCTCTTCAACAAATAGTGTTAGGAAAGTTAGAAAGCCACATGAAGAAAAATGAATCTGGACTTTTTTCTTATACCATACACAAAGATAAACTCAAAATAGGTGAAAGACCTAAATGCAAGACAGAAATCCACCAAAATCCTAAAGGAGATCATAGGCAACAACCTCTTTAACCTCAGCTGCAGCAACTTCTTGCTAGACATGTCCCCAAAGGCAAGGGAAACAAAAGGCAAGGGAAAAAAAAGCAAAATGAAATATTCAGACTTCATCAAACTAAAAAGCTTTTGCACAGCAAAGGAAACAGCTAACAAAACTAAAAGGCAACCTATGGAACTAGAGAAGATATTTATAAATGACATATCACATAAAGGTCTAGTATCCAAGGTCTATAAATAACTTATTAAACTCAATACCCAAAATGCAAATAACCCAGTCAATAAACGAGCAGAAGACTTAAACAGACATTTCTCCAAAGAAGACATACAAATGGCCAATGGGCACATAAAGAAATGCTCAACATCTCTCAGCATCAGGGAAATGCAGATCAAAATCACAATGAGATACCACCTTATGCCAGTCAAAATGGCTAAAATTAACAAGTCAGGAAACAATAGATTTTGGTGAGGATACAGAGAAAGTGGACCCCCTTTACACTATTGGTGGGAATGAGAAGGTACAGCCACTCTGTAAAACAATATGGAAGTTCCTCAAAAAGTTAAAAATAGAGTTATCCTATAACCTGGCAATTAAGGCATCTTAAGGGATCTTAAGACTTTAAAGTAAGGTTGAAATATAGTGGACCTTAGGACAGACTAGGAGAACCCTGAGGAAATACCCTAGAGTGCTGAGGGACAATCTTCTGTGTTTAAGGACCAAATCACAAGCCATGTCACAGTCAAACAACTGTATTTAATGGATTTTGTTCATTACTTATCTTCTGTTGAGAAATTTTCCATTTTTCTATACACAAATATGCATCTTTCTGTTAATCTTTACTATGTAAAAAAAGGCAAAAAAAAAAAAAAAAAGCTTAATGGGTGGTTCTAATGATCCATTTAATAAAGTCCACCACATTGTTATCAAAAGAGCATATACAACATGAAACACTCATTCTGATACTGAAGAAAACAAAATGTCTTCCTTTGTTCTCACTCATCAGATTTTGTGGACTATCAAATATCAATTCCTCTGGAAAACTTTATCTTACTTTCTAGGCAAAGAATTGTATACTGTGATTGTACTTTTACTATCCATTCTATTTTCCTATTTGTTTTTACTGAGTGAACAATTACTGAGACCATTCCCACCAACCAGATGATGATCCTTCTATCATGAGCTTTTCTTATCATCTCAGCATCCAGTTCTATGCTCAGCACATACATAGAAAATGCTCAGAATCTCTTGAATGGATAAAAGGATAATGCAATGACACAATCATGCAGTTTTCAAGTGCAGAGTGTTACTGAAGTAGGCAATGGGCCATGCAAAATGGAGTGATTGCATTGATTGCCTGGAATCACAGTTTTCCTTTACTTCAAAAAGTCTCTGGTTTGCTCCAGCTCTTTGAAAAATACTGGTGGAATTTTGATCAGGATGGCATTGAAAGTATAGATTGCTCTAGGCACTATAGACATTTTAACAATGTTTATTCTTCTGAGCATGGAAAGCTCTTCCATCTTTTTGTGTATTCTTCGATTTCTTTCATGAGTGTTCTGTAGTTCCTCGAGTATAGATCCTTTACCTTTTCAGTTAGGTTTATTCTCAGGTATCTTATGGTTCTTGGTCCTATAGTAAATAGAATTGATTCTCTAATTTCTCTTTCTATATTTTCATTGTTAGTGTATAAGAAAGCAACTGATTTCTGTACATTGACTTTGTATCCTGCCAGATTACTGAATTGCTATATGATTTCTAATAGTTTGGGGTGAAGCCTTTTGGGTTTTCCATATAAAGTATCATGTCATCTTTGAAGAGAAAGAGTTTGACTTCTTCTTTGACAATCTGAATACCCTTTATTTCTTTTTGTTGTCTGATTTCTGTTACCAGGACTTCTAGTACCATGTTGAACAACATTGGTGAGAGTGGGCATCCTTGTCATGTTCCTGATCTCAAAGGGAAGGCTGTCAGCTTTTCCCCATTGAGGATGATATTCGCTGTGGGTTTTACATAGATAGATTTTATGAAGTTGAGGAATGTTCCCTCTATCCCTATACTTCGAAGCGTTTTAATCAGGAACAGATGCCCTATCTCGTCAAATATTTTTTCTGCATCAATTGAGAAGACCATGTGGTTCTTCTTTCTTCTCTTATTGATTTGTTCTATCATATTGATTGATTTGTGGATGTTGAACCATCTTTGCATCCAATGGATAAATCCCACCTGATCATGGTGGATCTGGAACAAACAATCCTAAAACTTGTATGGAACCAGAAGAGACTCCGAATTACTAAGGAAATGTTGAAAAAGAAAAACAAAACTGGGGGCATCATGGTGCCTGATTTCAAGTTTTACTACAAAGCTGTGATCACCAAGACAGCATGGTACTGGCACAAAAACAGACACATAGACCAGTGGAACAGAGTAGAGAGCCCAGATATGGACCCTCAACTCTATGGTCAAATAATCTTCGACAAAGCAGGAAAAAATATCCAGTGGAAGAAAGTCTCTTCAATACATGGTGCTGGAAAAATTGGACAGCTATGTATAGAAGAATGAAACTTGACCATTCTCTTACACCATACACAAAGATAAACACAAAATGTATAAAAGACCTCAACGTGAGGCAGGAATCCATCAGAGTACTAGTGGAGAACGTAGGCAGTAACTTCTTCGATATTGGTCACAGCAACTTCTTTCAAGGTATGTCTCCAAAGGCAAAGGAAATAAAAGTGAAAATGAATTTTGGGGACTTCATCAATATCAAAAGTTTCTGCACAGCAAAGGAAACAGTCAACAAAACCAAGAGGCAACCCATGGAATGGGAGAAGATATTCTCAAATGACACTACAGATATAGGGCTGAGATCCAGGATCCATAAAGAACTCCTCAAACTCAACACACACAAAACAGATAATCATGTCAAAAAATGGGCAGAAGACATGAACAGACTCTTCTCCAATGAAGACATACAAATGGCTAACAGACACATGAAAAAATGTTCATCATCACTGGCCATCAGGGAGATTCAAATCAAAACCACATCGAGATACCACCTTACACCAGTTAGAATGGCCAAAATTAACAAGACGGTAAACAACAAGTGTTGGAGAGGATGTGGAGAAAGGGGAACCCTCTTCCACTGTTGGTGGGAATGCAAGTTGGTACAGCCACTTTGGAAAACAGTGTGGAGATTCCTTAAGAAATTAAAAATAGAGCTACCCTTTGAACCTGGAATTGCACTACTGGGTATTTACCCCAAAGATACAGATGTAATGAAAAGAAGGGGCACCTAGACTCAATGTTCATAGCAGGAATGGCCATAGTCGCCAAACTGTGCAAAGAGCCAAGATGCCCTTCAACAGATGAATGAATAAAGAAGATATGGTCCATATGCGCAATGGAGTATTATGCCTCCGTCAGAAAAGATGAATACCCAATTTTTATATCAACATGGACAGGACGGGAGAAGATTATGCTAAGTGAAATAAATCAAGCAGAGAGAGTCAATTATATGGTTTCACTTACTTGTGGAGCATAAGGAAGAACAAGGAGGACATTGGGAGATGGAGAGAAGTGAGCTGGGGGAAACTGGAGGGGGAGACAAACCATGAGATATTGTGGACTCAGAAACAAACTGAAGGTTTGGAGGGGTGGGGGGTTGGGTGAGCCTGGTGATGGGCATTAAGGAGGGCATGTATTGCATGGAGCACTGGGTATGGTGCATAAACAATGAATTTTGGAAGAGACACACACAAATAAAATTAAATTAAAATTAAAAAAAAAAAGAAATTCTAAAAAAAAAAGACAGTTAAGGATTTTATTTTTTTAAATAAAATGAAGGTACTTCTCTCTTTAAAAAAAAAAGTCTCTGGTTCACAAGTATGTCTGATCATGGGGCAAAATTTTAATGTGCTCTACAAATGGCATCCTTGATCATACATTCCTTAATGTGGATGAGATTAGGATACAGTATTAAATTTGGAAAATACTAAGCATATTGAATGTGAAGATTATTGAATTTGAAAAATCCTGTAAGATTCTTAAAGGTCTGAGTTTAAGGAACTATTTATCAAATATTGTCTTCCAGTGAGTGCTGACAATGTTTAACTTTACACATGAACACCAAGGGAGAGTGTCTTCATCCAGCCTGTTTTTAGGAGCTGTCACCCTCTGCCTTGATGTCACCTGTTGCTACAACAGTTAAGACTGTGGTTATGCTACTAGATGTAAGCTCTGTTTCCATTGTATGCAAGTTGCCAATATTAACTCTATCTTGTAGAATGTGATGGTTTTTTCCCCAACTGGGTAGTTACTGCTTGGAGGTGTTGGCTTACAAAATAGAAAAGTTGGAAAAAATACGTCAGATGATTTATATTTTACACATGAGTAAGAGACTGGTAATAATATAGGCATGAAGTTAATAAACAAATGTCCAAATCATTTAAAATATATATTTTACTTTAGGTTAGTTTTCTCACCTAACTAGAACTCAGACTCACTGCTAAGATGAAGGCTGGTTAGAGTATTCCTTTCATTTCCAAAATGCTATTTTTGTGTATAGAAATGGCAGACTTTATCCAGATTTAACACTGAACTCTGATAAACAGCATTTCTATTGTCTAACAGAAAGCTAGAACAGACAAGAATATGTTGAAGCAGCCAATTCTTACAATGAGATCTATTCCATTATGAAAAACAGAAGACTCTGGTTTGTTTTGAAGTAGTTTTAGAAGCACAACAAACTATCTTGACTAGGAAATTATCTGAACCAAAATCTGTCCCTTTTGAACTACTATTCTCTATTTAACTTTACCTGATTTTTTTTTCCCAGATTTTCTGTAGCTAGTAATAAGATTACAAATGGCCAAGGCTCTTTTGTTCTCTTATCAGCACTATATATTTCACAAAACAAAACAATGGAGAAGCCAAAGTCCAGATTCTTCTAACCTTGCTTGCCACATAGTCACTAAACACGCATTCAACATTAGATAGCAGCACTTTGCTTAGTTAACACTGGTTTAAAGTTTTTGGTTATGAATTTCATTACGCAGACAAGAAATCTCTAATCTCCATTTCCATGCTATTTCTTTCACTGCACAGAAGTGTTTTGCCCATCTTTATTATTTGCCTGATTTTCAAAAGTATTTACCACTGGGACCCCTGATTTGGGGATTGGATGTGCTTATTGTTGACTTGTTCAGATTAGATTTGCTTGTTTTCTTTACTTTTAATTGTCTTGACTGCAATTTTCTGCCATCTTACAGGGCGATAAACTATCCGGCCTGAGATTCAAGCAACTAAATATAGGGAAGCCAGTTCATTCTGTTTATGGTATCATATACCAAGGTGAGGTGTGGACTGTGGAGAAAATAGATGCAAAGTTCAGTGTTGTGAAAATGACCGAGCAGTGTAAAGAAAATATAAAACCGTATTCTGCCATCCCAATATAAAAATTAAAAGATATAAAAACTAAAATCATTTAACTTCAACATTGATTGGTTGGGGTTTCTAACTATTCACAAGGATCCCCATGGAAAGTGTTGCTCTAATAAAGGAAAAATTATCCACTGATTTGGTAAAATTTCAAATCTTAACAGTGTGATGTGCTATCCATTTAGTTCTATCTTTCTTATCACGGTCAAGCATATGAGGGCAGAAAAAATGCAGAATATATAAGCATGTCTATGGAACACTACATCTTTTCCTACTATTTATCCTCAATAGATTTTAAATTCATCACATAATTAATACATTTTGAATCGGGGAAACTGGAGAGGAAACATACACAAGTTGTTTTCTTCAATAAAGGAGAGAACCTATGATTACCATATTTCAAGCATATCTTAAGAAATATCTGGGTATTCTTAAGTGAGATGGCTTTTTTTCCCCATGGTATTAGAAGGGGTTGCCATTCACCAAGTGGTAGCTGAATGCAAGGCACTGAGACATCCAAGTGATGGCAAGTACAGCTCAAGGGAGCCACCTGCTGCTGGAGGGATATCCAGGGCAGAGAAAACTGTGGTACAACATTAGCCTCCATGAAAATTTGCATCAAAAACACTGCTGTGGCTGTGTTAAGAAACAACAGTCAATAAAACAAGAAAAACCAGTGAGGTTTTAAACTCTTTGGGTTTAAAACTCCTGCCTCCTTAGAATCTTTTGAGGGACTTATCAAAAATACCGATTATTAAGAAATGTGTGAAATTGTCTTAAATTCTATACTTAGGTTCTGGACTCTTATCATATAATTATAGAAACTTCCTGTGACTGTCATTCCAAAAAGAAAATGCAAAAACAGATAGTGTAATGTATACCTCAAAATGAAGGTTTTGAAGATTTAACCAGTATAATGATGGTGGTAGGCTGAACTTGGAATGAGGATCTATCCTGGCATTATGAATTTTATATGTGTGGCCAAATGGCTATTTGGAGAGTGTTCTAGATTGCAAACCCATGATCTTGTGTCATTTTCATTACAATCATTTAATTCACTTTTTATGTTGAAAAATCTGAAGCATAAAAAGGTGAATTAATTTATTGAAGGTATTGCTACTTAGGGCCACAGCATGACTGGGACCCAGGATTCCTGATGTTTTCTCCATTGTGTGTTTATAAGTTATCACTGTGCCCACCATATTCTTCTCAGCTAACTACCCATTAACCACTTCTGACCTGTAGGATTATGGGGGAGGTGATGTTGAGAAATGCTGAAAGGGAGGAAGCCTCAAGCACCGTTGAGTCAAAAATCCTAGACTTGAGTTATGCAAAGCTGAGCTCAAATTCCAGATTTACCTTCTAACTTACTGACTATAAGGCTTTTATCAAGGGACTTAAACTTTGTGATCTTGGGTTTTCTAAAATGTAGAATAAAGAAGTGACATCTATCCACATAATTATTTTAAATATTGCATAAATACACCTTAAAATGCTTTGCTCAAGGGGCTGGTATGTATTAGTAGTAATAAGTAACTATAATGTCAGATTTTTGAAAAATGAGAAGCACAAAAAGATATACTTGATTCTATTGACATTTGATATGAAGTATTAATATCTGGAATTATTTATACTATTTAATTCTCTTTGCTTAGAAATATAGACCCTGGATCAGAAAGCACAATAAAATTTAATTCAAACAACTTTTGCTGTCATTTCATTATTACTACTTTGGGGCTTAGGATTTTTCCTGTGATTCAACATTCTTCCTTATATTACCCATATTGCTTTTCAACAGTAACTTTTCATGGATTTATTCCACAGATGAAGTAGTGAACAAATCAGAAAGAAAAATCAAGTTTATTGGCAAAGAACATTCAGTCTAATAGTAACTACCCATTAGCCTAATTAATAACTACACATTTCCTTGAACATCTTGAAAGACAACCCACCAGTAATACAAGACTATGTGTATGTTGAAAATACTAACCACATTAGATGTTATATGTGTTATACACATCTAATAACATTATCCCATATTATAGGTATAATTGCAAGTTTTATGAGGACATATGCATGAGATTAAGATTTTATCTATAATCTTCAGAAACAAAACTAATATATAGGGAAGTATATAATAATACAGAGGGAAAAATTGCTCCCATGACTTTGAGATTACAATTTATTTTGTAAAATGATTTTCTAAAGGTTTGTGCACTTAACACTTGATGTAGTGGTATCCTTTAACCCTTTATTGATTTTTCTTGCTTTAATATATGTTCCTACCAATACATACATAAATACAGAATCACCTTTTTTTTTTAGTTTTGATCTCTTGTTGAAAATTATTCTTTATAATCTTTAATAATAATCTTTTGATAATATAATATATATAACATAATATATAATGTAATATAATACAATAATAATCTTTTAATAATAAAAACATTTTACATTTTAGTCTTCACCATTGGATGTTGTGAAAACTTTTATTAAATGTTAGGGAATTATAACTATAAAATTAGTAAAGAATCCTAGGGGAGCAGGTATACTTAAAAAAAATAAAAAGACCTGTGTTCAGAAAAAAAAAATACTTTGCAATTAAAATGAAATTGGATGAAAAGGATTTACAAACCATGCATTACATAAATAAAAACATTCTAAACTGCATTTATGTTATTACCAAACCTGTCCTTTAAGTATATTAAGGAACATTATACCTACTGTCACAACTGATGTTTAGGAGAAAAGGCACTGGGAGAGAAGACCATTGATCTTCCTACTACTTTGTTTGCTATTAGCTACTATTTATCAGTATATCTTTTAGTTTGGAAGTGGTGATGATTGTGGTAGGGATGGTGGTAGATGTGTTGTCTGCTCAATTCTTCTTTTCAGTTTGTGCTTTATGTCTTATGCAAAATAAAATATCCTTACTTATAAGGAACGTGATTGAACTAGTTCAAGTCAGATATCTGCTTCTGGAGCCTAATAGTCATGTGTCCTTGAAAAAGATGGGGAAAGATTAATTGTGTAGAAAAGATGATAACCGCTGTCTTTCCAACCTTATGGATTTGTGAATATATACCAAAATCATATGAGAAAAATTTTTAAATACTATAACTTTAATAAAGAAGTCAGTATGACCTCATTCCCTCTCTCAATTTCCTTATACATATAATAAATATATCCCTGAGAGTATCTTTGCATAACACTGATATTAGTTTCATAGAAAAGAAAAATAAGATAAAAAAGTTTAGTTTTATCCCTATACTTTTTATGATGTTATTTCTCTTACAGCATTTAAGGAATTTATATATCCATCCTTTCCTCAAAACTCTTCTTTTTTAAAGATTTTATTTATTTATTTGACAGACAGAGATCACAAATAGGCAGAGAGGCAGGCACAGAGAGAGAGAGGAGGAAGCAGGCTCCCTGCTGAGCAGAGAGCCCAATGTGGGGCTCGATCCCATGACCTGGGATCATGACCCGAGCCAAAGGCAGAGGCTTTAACCCACTGAGCCACCCAGATGCCCCATTTTCCTCAAAACTCTTCAGGAAGAAGACATTAGCTAAAGCACTCAAGGCAGTATTGTAAAAGACCCAGTCTATCTTTGATACCATCGTTTTGTTCTTATTTTTGCTTTGTCTGCTCCCATAAAGCTCGTTGTATACAATATACACATGTTTACTATTTCAGGTAACCTAATGTTGTCTAATTTTTCCCATTTTTGTAAACCAAAGGTATATATTTATAAATATAAAATTTATTTTCAGATTATAACATAGAACAAGGTAATCATAAATTAATAGCTATTCTCAAACTATTCCAAAATATAGTAATGGAAGGAAAACTTCAAAATTCATTCTACGCAGCCAACATTACCCTGATGCCAAAACCAGACAAAAGACTCCACCAAAAAGGAACAACAGGCCAATATCCTTGATAAACACAGATGCAAAAATTCTTGGTAAAATACTGGCAAACCAAATCCAACAGTATATTAAAAGAATCATTGATCACAATCAAGGAGGATTTATTCCTGAGCTGCAAGGGCGGTTCAATATTCACAAATCAATCAATATGATACACCACATTAATAAAAGAAAGGATAAGAGCCATATGATCCATTCAATAGATCCTTCTAACTTGATTTTTTAATTGCAACATGTCTATATTACAGAACAAATGTACTGTGAATTATGTTTTGTTTCTAGCAAATTCTTTTAAAAGTTGAATTGTTCTTTCTAACTGAAATTTTCAACTGAAAAATTTGAGAATTTAAACTAGCATTTTGGAGGGAGAGGTTAAAACAATGGAGAAGAATACACTTATGATATGTGGATATACCTTTCCATTCTATTGTCTCTTATGCTATCAGTGACATTTTATTTGTGAGGAATAAAGTGGTAAGCTAAAGAGAAAAGAATATAAAAACAAATTATAGGATGTTGCAACAAAGTAATATTATCTAGAAAGCACCCATAAAAAAGAAGTCTATAAATCCTCTGAAATATCCTCAGAAAGTGAAAAAGATAAAAGAGGAGGAGGATAGAGAAAGACAAATACCATAAGATTTCATTCATATGCGGAATTTAAGAAACAAAACAAATGAGCAAAGGGAAAAAAAGGGGAAGGGGCAAACCAAGAAGCCGACTCTTAACTATAGAGAATAAGCTGTTGGTTACCAGAGGGGAGGAGGTTGGGGGATGTGAGAAATAGGAGATGGGGATTAAGAAGTGCACTTGTGATGAGCACTGGGTGATGTATGAAGTGTTGAATCACTATATTGTACACCTGAAATGAATATTACACTGTATGTTAACTAACTGGGATTTAAATAAAAACTTAAGAAAGAGCATAGTGGATAGAAGATAACATGTAATAACTTTGCACAAGTAGCAAATATGGATCATAAGAAACCTATTTTTTAGTTTAAAAAATTTTAATTTGTTGAATAGATAGGACATTTTACATGATTCAAAAGTAAACAATATATAGAAAGGCATATACCAAAAAAGCCTTGTCTTAAATATTACCATTTCCCTTTGTCTACAACCACCAGCCACCTACATGTGACCATTTCTCTCTAACTTAATATTTTTTTGCAAATTTTGTGTACCATTTAGTTCATCCTTTTCAAGTGTGCAATTTGAGTTTTTAGTAAATTTACCAAGATGGGCAACCATGACTATAATCAGTTTGAGAACATTTCATTATCATGATAAAATTTCTCCAGCATATTTCTGTTAATTTCAATTCTCCTGACTTCCCAACCACCTCAAGCTACCCTAATCTAATCTTCATCTCTATATCTTGCCTTTTCTGAATTTTTTATGTAAATTGAATCATACAATATGCCGTCTCTTATGCATGGCTTTGCTAAACATATTTATGAGAATTTATTCAAGCTGTAGTATAAACCTGTAGTTCCTTCCTTTTATTGCTGAATAGTATTCCACTGTATGCATAATATCCCACTATTTCTATGCATTCACTAGGTGAAAGACACTTAGATTTTGACCAATTTTGGGTCATTTTGAATACTGCTATGAACATCCACATAAAAGTTTTTATATGGATATACGTTTTTATTTCTCTTGGGTAGATACTTAAGAGGGGGAAAAGCTGTGTCATACCATGAATTTATGTTTAACATTTTCAGTGACTGCTAAAATGTTTCGTAAAGTGACTGCTGCATCTTATAGTCCCACCTACAATATATGAAGATTTCCATTTCTCTTTATCCTTACCAACATTTGTTATATTATTTGTTCTTTAAATTATTACTACAGTCATTCTAGTAGGTATGGAATTGTGTCTCACTTTGATTTTAATTTACATTTCCCTAATGAAAACTGAAAAACTTTTCATGTGATTAATGCCCATTTGCATATCTTCTCTGGTGGAAAGTTATTAGAATCTTTTGCCTAATTGTTAATTGGGTTGTTTCTTATTATTGAAGCTTACATTTTCTTTGTATACTTTCGTTATAAGTATTTCATGGACTTGTCTTTTGCAAATATTTTCTCTCAATCTGTTGTTTCTTTTCATTTCCTTAACGGTGTTTTTAAAAGCGCAATAGTTCTGAATTTTGATGAGGTCATATTTATCACTTTTTTCTTTTCGAAACACTACTTTTTGTCTCATATCTAAGAAATATTTGACACAAGTTCTCAAAGATTTTCTGTTATATTTTTCTTGAAAAAGTTGCATTGTTTTAACTCTACACAAGGTGACCCTTTTTTATTAGTTTCTTTTTACCCTTCTATGGAAATTAGTGTGTGCATATGCACGTACTTGTATCACATCTATAAATTTGTGTGTATATGTGTGTGTGTGTGTGTGTATATTTTTTTTAGTTTTTCACGGAAGTTCACTATTAACTTACATTATAAATGAAGGTAACCCTTTCACTTCATTCCTCTGGCTGCAGTTGATTTCCTACTCTCTGGCAATTGAATATTTTCAACAAAACAAAATAATAGATTTTCAGGGATTACATGTTAATAAAAATTGATATACTAAAACATTGAACTTGAATATAATCAACATATCTTTCCTAAAAGCATTCCATTTTTATTATAAATTAAGTTCAAAATATTCTTAAGTTTTACCTTTATAAACTATGAAAACAGTAAATAAATAACTGGTTTTACAAAAGAAACCTAATAAAATAAAAAATTGTTACAGGTGAGGAATGCCATATGTGAACTGATATTTCAGCACTGCGGGACAGCGCTTTAATTGCTCTCTTAATGTACTTGGTTCTGCCTGTGTTTTAGAGGACATATGGTGCATTTCCCTGGGAATGAGAACCGTTCTAGGATTTTTATTATTTTCCGATCCAATTCAGAATTTTAATGTGAGCTTTCCTCAATTTAATCCATTGTACAATTGATGTTCTATTTCCTCCTGACATTTTAAACCAAAGGAATTACCATCTACGATGTTGGCATTCAGAGTCATCAAAGGTTAATGTCGTTTTGCAAAGTCACAAAGCAATCATTTTATAAATTTCATCCTTCCAAAGATTTCTGGCTCAACCTGAAGATGAAAATGCTTTCTTCAATGGTATCAGCAGAGTAGATTGTCCTCCTGCCAATATTTGTCATCTAAAATATTATTTCATCAACACTGAAAGTCAATTTTTCTAAAGCCCTACGACCAAGCAAAATTACCAAGGGCTTTCACTCTGAATCTATGAGTGAAATGAAGGAAATTCCAACCAATCATTTCGAGTGCTTTAACTTCATGTTTTCTTTGGGATTTATGGATAAATGACAGTTAATTCATAAGAAACAAAATAATTTTCCTTGAAAATGCAAATTTCTATATGTTATAAGATTGTAAGAGGTTAGTCCTATTAAAATGCATGAGAAATTTCCAGCACATGATTACTATTTCTTACAAGACCTTCCTGGAATTTAATATAATCTTGCTAAATCTGTGCACAGAGTCATGTCTACAGATTTGGAGTCAGGAGACATAATTTCAAATCACAGCTCATTACAATCTAATTTCATTCTATTCAGGAATATAATTAATCCACATGAGCATCAAATCTTTTATCATAAAATCAGAGTAATAATATAAAACTTATCCAACAGAGTTGTGCTATAGATTAAATGGGGTAATGCATATGAATATACTTTTTTTTGAACATGAAAATAAATCTATATAAATGCTAACCACAAAAAATTGTTTCTTCAATATGATGATATTCAATATTTTATAACCTGTGTGTCCTGGGAAATCATCCCAAATAACTCAGTACCAGACCAGGTTTGGATAGTGTTCTCTTGATGTAAATTTTCAGTGCTTTTCAAAGCTTGTATGATTTTTTTCTTTCAAAGTTGCAAGAACTTTTATGTCTAAACTCAACTCAGCTGCCTTGAGATAAAAATGCCTTGGCTATTTCCTTAAATTAACAGAAGAAATGACATGATGGAGAAAAAAAAAAATTCATGATGGAAAAATTCAAATGATTATCTCAACTGTGTATCTTGCAAATTATCTTTACATATTTATGAAAAGCATGTACCATAATTACATTTTCCATTATAATGAATTGTTCCAGCAACCATTTTGAACATATTGCCTTTCTTTCATTTTATATCCATGATTTTTAAAAAAGATTTTATTTATTTATTTGTCAGAGAGAGAGAGAGAGCACACAAGAAGGGAGAGAGAGTGGCAGGGAGTAGGAGAAGTAGGCTCCTTGCATAGCAAGGAGCCTGATGTGGTACTCAATCCCAGTACCCTGGGATCATGACCTGAGCCAAAGGCAGATGCTCAATCAACTGAGCCACCCAGGCATTCCCATGATTTTTGTAATCAATCATACATTCTCCTTACTTTAATAACATGCAACCTATTGTTTCTGCAATTCTCAGGAGCCAAAAGCAACTCTGAATCTATGCTATGAATGTGGAAGCAAAGGATATAAGTCACCACCAAGGATAAGGCAGAAGATGAGTTTAGAGCTTCCTCAGTGCCTTGATCTTTAAATAAATTGCAGTTCTGGTATTAATAGTTACCTCCATTAGTCATCATCCCTATAAACTTACTATACTCAGTTAGTCCTTCCCCTGGGGCTACATAGAACAAAAAAAAAAAATCCTACTCCCCCTACTGATACTCGCAGAATAATGCATTAACCACATACACAGATGCACACACTATATAAAATACACGTTTGTGTGTGTGTGTGTGTGTGTGCGTGCGCATGTGTGTGTAAGCCAAGAGAATAATGCTTAGCTAAACACCCTTATAGCCAAATGCAAGCATTTATTTGTAATGCTTGATTTAGCGACTGGAGACAATATTTCAACCAATAAGCTAAGGGTAATGTCTGATGCTTCTTAGAAAAGATCTCTTAGAAAAACATACTTAAAGAAGTATGGTTCATTTAACGAGCTAGTTGGATGAGGCTAGTGAGTAACCAAAGCAGCATATCAAGGTGAGGCTGAAGAGGGGAGAGGAGGGCAGAGCCCCCTACATACATTCAACCCTGAGAAAGGAGTTGTTAGGGTCAAGAGGAAAATGGAGCTGCAGTGTGGGAAGACAAAGTCTTTATTCAGACAACACTGACAGATGTCTGGAGCAATGTAGAGAGGCTGTGAGGAATGAAGGTTTTCATTTCATTTAATTAATTAATTTATTTATTTATTTTCACGCTGCTAGAACTTTTTGTTCTCTGAGCATCATTTTTGAATATTGTAGGGTGGCTGTTTCCTCCTACCTGGAGACTGTTCCTACTTCAGTGTTGTCTCTTTTATCACTGGAATATGACATAGCAGGCATATTTTACATCTAGTTGTAGTTAATGCTCATATCCTTATCTGAGAAGTACCTCCTTTTTTTCTTAGTTTTCCTCCTCGCAGAGTGGCTTTCCATGTTTTTGGAGCTTGTGGTGGGAACATACATTCACTAGTGATGCAGCTGTTAACCTAACAATAGTCATACCAGACACATATCTCTGAAACTGGGCTCAAGATCAGATTGTTACTTTAACCTTCTGCCTCCTCTGAAGTGGTACCATCATAAACACATTGAGAATCTTCAAGAAAGAGAAACATGCCTCTGAAACAGCTTGCTTTACTAAAACACTGGGTTAATAAAGAGGACACCTATTAGGGAGGCCACGGAATCTCTTTATTTCTGTAAACAAAACTTTGATGCCAAGAAAAATACCCAACAACATTAAAACCAACTTTTCTACTGAGAACAGCTTTTCCAGCACCAATTAGCACTTAAGACACTCAGAAAAGATGCCAGAAGATACACAATTGCTACCTCCAGAGAATCCAAAGCCTTTGAGAAGATCATCGCTATGACCCAGAAATAGTAATTTCTAAACTTAATTTCCATTTGAGAATCTCATATTTGAAAACTTCATTACATGCCTATACTCTAGTTTCAAGATAGTCAGAGTATATAAAATACCTGGCTTTCTGTGGCTATGTAAGACTTTCAAAGCTAAAGATTTTTAAAATGTAAAGGAACAGTCCACTAGCCCCTAATCTGCAGGCTTATCACTTCTATATATGGGCACAACCCAGCCATGCTCATCAAAACAGCACTCTTCAGCTCAGTGGTATGTCATGGCCCTAATGGGGAGCAGGCAAGTTGCTGACAGCAGTGCTTCCTCCTGAACTCAACTCAAGGATATTTTGTCAGCACCTTTCCCTCTATGGTGACCACTGGGATGCTGGTAAATTTAAATGAACTCTTTCTCATTACAATTTTAGAAACTTTGTCTTATGTACTTATAAAGGATCCCCTCCCAGTTTGAAAATTAGGTTTCATTAGTTATTTCATATTTATAAATTTATAATTGTCCAGGGTAAGCTTATTTTTTCGCCCTGATGGAAGATGATAATAATTTTAATGTACAACAGAAACATATCCACATTTGCACCAATCCTAATTCCAATTTTTCAGTCAACTTAAAAAAAAAAACTAATCCATTTTCACATGATAATGCTAAACTATCTTTTTAAAAAAGATTTTATTGTATTTGAGAGAGAAAGTGACTGAGAGAAAAGGTGAGAGGAGGGCAGAGGGAGAAGCTGACTCTCTACTGAGTAGGGAGCCTTGTAGGGGACTAGATCCCAGGCCCTGGGATCAATACCTGAGCAGAAGGCAGATGCTTAACTAGCTGAGCTACTCAGGTGCCCAACCCTGAACTATCTTTTTAAATGTTTAATCTTTCTCTCTGAGGTCAAACATCTTCTATTCTCTAAATACTTCTCCATTATTTTCTACTTTCATTTCAGTTTTCCTATTTTGCTGTTCCCTTTTCAGAGCACAACTGTCATAATTATGTATAATGAGACTGTTTTCTTTTCTTTTAGGTATCTTAGCATGGTGCAGGGCACTTCCCAGGTGCTTAACAAACACAGGGATTTCCTTTACTGAAAACATTACTTTCAGAAAATCATTACATTAAGATAAAGTGATAGGGTATACATATATTGTTTGCCCTGTTGCTTAACAAACATTGGGATTTCCTTTACTGAAAACATGATTACTTTCAGAAAATCATTGCATCAAGATAAAATGATAGGATATGCATATATTGCCTGCCCTACTCTATAAAGTAAATGTGTATACCACGTATACCTATCTTCCATTTCCTTTTGCAGCCTTCCCCAATATTTTCATTTGTTTATTAAATACATAACTTAAAGTACAAACCTCCTAGAAATTTTGGTCATGGGTTATAAGGTGGTTAATATACTTTTAAGTCTGATTTTGCTGCATGAAAAAGGATAGATAGAAGCAATAATATATAAATACCATTGCAAGGGAAGATACATCAATGACCATCTATGAAACTGTCTGGCTCTTTGGGCAACATATAAATTGTCACAAAATTCACTTGTGACATTACAATATTTATAGCCAAAAGAGTCCCCACTTCCCAAAACCAAACATTTTAATACACAATTACATTTAATACACAGCTCACATTTTAGTACACAATTTTCACACCATATCTGTATGCTAGAAATGAATAATTCATTTCCCTGATAGGCCTGGTAGAATGTTGGGAAGAGGGTAGTCTCAAGAAATTAAAATTTGTATCAAGAAAAAAAATTCCAGAGTGGGATGATCAAAAGATAATGTGGAATAGAGGAAGTGGTTGGGCAATGAACTGAGCATTTAGCATATAAGAATACAGAAGGATAGCTTTATATGTAAAAGCTTGAGGTACTGAAGTGGCAATAAAATGAGATTACATGAGATAATATATGCCAAAAATCTTTTAAAAGTAAAGTGCCTTAAAAAATTAAGCTATACAGAAAAAGGGAGAATGGCCTTGCATATATTTTTTTTCATTTCTGGCCAATCACTGGATTCATGTGTCTTGGATTGTGTGTTTCTGAAGACCATAATAATCTCATAGTAGGAAGGACTTGTATTGGAAAAGTTTCATTTTAGTCTATCCTCCAAAGATTTTCTAGTTACTTCCATTTTAGCAATGTTTTATCTCAATATCTCTGATATTTTGGAAATTTGTTATTCCAGAGTAATTCACATTCTAAAGAGCATGGATAATTCAATGGTGACAGTATATGTGTTTTGACTCTTCTTATTTTTTATGGCTGCATGGTATTCCACCATGTAGATGCGCCACATTTATTCAACCAATTTCACCAATTCAAGGTGATTTCTGATTTTTTTTAATTATAAACAATGCTGCAATAAATAGCATGTGCATATTAATTTATACATATCATTGGACATATGGTTTCAGAATATTTTTTGAAGTAGAATTGCTGGGTCAAAAGACATCAGCTCACTCCTTTATCTAAATTTGTTCTTACATATGCAATGAGGTATGGATCAAATTTTATACTTTTCCAAAGAGATACGGTCTGCTACATATGCAAGCACAATAAAGTCTATTTTTAATGCTAGTAATTTGAGGTTTATACTTGGCTCAATTTCTTGATTTCTAATCCTATACACTGGTGTTTCCAGTTATGTACTCAGTACCAAACTTAAATATAGAGGCTTTAGAGTATGTTTTTGGATTTGGTAAGCTTCTCATTCATGTATATCATTTTTATATGAATTTTAGAATGAAAATGTCTAGTTCCATAAAATAGCTTCCAGATATATTTGGTTGAATAAAACATAGAAACTACTTATGGAAAAATAATATATTTATAATGGTGAATATTCTTGTTCAAAAACTAGGAATGCTTTCCTATTTGTTCAAGTTACTTTTATATTTTTCAGGACTATTAAACTTTTTAATCTAAAAGATTCTTCACAATTATTGATAAAAATTCTTCCTAATTATTTGAGGTCTTTTTGGCTATAATAAATGACATGTACCATGAAAACAGAATCAGGGAAATAAATAACACCATGAAACGTTCCAATGTCAAAATTATTGGAATCCCTGAGGGGAGGAGAAAGAAAGAAGACTAGAGGATATAATTGAACAAATTTTCCATGAAAATTTTCCCAATCTGGGGAATGGAAACAGCATCCTAAAATTTGTATGGAGTCAGAAGAGACCCCGAATTGCTAAGGAAATGTTGAAAAAGTAAAACAAAACTGGGGGCATCATGGTGCCTGATTTCAAGCTTTACTACAAAGCTGTGATCACCAAGACAGCATGGTACTGGCATAAAAACAGACACATAGACCAGTGGAACAGAGAAGAGAGCCCACATATGGATCCTCAACTCTATGGTCAAATAACCTTCGACAAAGCAGGAAAAAATATCCAGTGGAAGAAAGACAGTCTCTTCAATACATGGTGCTGGGAAAATTGGACAGCTATGTATAGAAGAATGAAACTTGACCATTCTCTTACACCATACACAAAGATAAACTCGAAATGGATAAAAGACCTCAAAGTGAGGCAGGAATCCATCAGAATCCTAGCGGAGAACATAGGCAGTAACTTCTTCGATATTGGTCACAGCAATTTCTTTCAAGGTATGTCTCCAAAGGCAAAGGAAATAAAAGTGAAAATGAATTTTGGGGACTTCATCAAGATCAAAAGTTTCTGCACAGCAAAGGAAACAGTCAACAAAACCAAGAGGCAACCCATGGAATGGGAGAAGATATTCTCAAATGACACTACAGATATAGGGCTGAGATCCAGGATCCATAAAGAACTCCTCAAACTCAACACACACAAAACAGATAATCATGTCAAAAAATGGACAGAAGACATGAACAGACACTTCTCCAATGAAGACATACAAATGGCTAACAGACACATGAAAAAATGTTCATCATCACTGGCCATCAGGGAGATTCAAATCAAAACCACATTGAGATACCACCTTACACCAGTTAGAATGGCCAAAATTAACAAGATGGTAAACAACATGTGTTGGAGAGGATGTGGAGAAAGGGGAACCCTCTTCCACTGTTGGTGGGAATGCAAGTTTGTACAGCCACTTTGGAAAACAGTGTGGAGATTCCTTACGAAATTAAAAATAGTGGGGCACCTAGGTGGCTCAGTGTGTTAAGCCTCTGCCTTCAGTTCAGGTTATGATCTCAGGGTCCTGGGATTGAGCCCTGCATCAGGCTCTCTGCTCAGCAGGGAGCCTGCTTCCCTCTCTATCTCTGGCTGCTGCTCTGCCTACTTGTGACCTCTCTGTATCAAATAAATTAATAAAATCTTAAAAAAAAAAAAAGAAATTAAAAACAGAGCTTCTCTATGACCCTGCAATTACAGTACTGGGTATTTACCCCAAAGATACAGATGTAGGGAAAAGAAGGGCCATCTGTACCCCAATGTTTATAGCAGCAATGGCCACAGTTGCCAAACTGTGGAAAGAACCAAGATGCCCTTCAACAGACGAATGGATAAGGAAAATATGGTCCATATATACTATGGAATATTATATCTCCTCAGAAAGGATGAATACCCAACTTTTGTATCAGCATGGATGGGACTGGAAGAGATTATACTGAGTGAAATAAGTCAAGCAGAGAGAGTCAATTATCATATGGTTTCGCTTATTTGTCGAGAATAAGGAATAACACACAGGACATGGGGAGCTGGAGAAAAATGGAGTGGGAGATGAACCACAAGAGACTGTGGACTCTGAGAAACTATCTGAGGGTTTTGTAGGGGAGGGGTTGGAGGTTGGGTGAGTCTGGTGGTGGGTATTAAGGAGGGCATGTATTGCATGGAGCACTGGGTCTGTTGCATAAACAGCGAATTCTGGAACATTGAAAAGATATTTAAAAAAATAAAAAATAAATGGCATGTAACCTTATATCTTCTAATTTGTAATCATTTATGTGTATGAAGGACATTTAATTATTTCTGCTGATTTGATAGCTTGCTGCCTTAATAATTACCTTACCACTTGTGATAGTTTCAGAATAGATTTTCTAAGATTTTTCAGGTATACCATTATATCATATGCAAATGCAAATAGTTTCCATTCTTATTTTTCTAATTCATTTCTATTTTCTAAATACAATGACTAGAACAATACACTTTTAATCATATTGGAGATAGTGGGCTTCTTTCCTTTGTTCTCAACTTTGGTGGAGGTTCTTTTAGTGTTTTCCCATTAAGTGAGATGATGGATTTATGATTAATAAGATCATATGTATATATTAGTGTAAAGGACATACCTAAAAATTGGTGTTTTATTTGTTTTTAGTATTTTAATTAGGTATGCAATTGGCCACCAATTTTATTATATGTCAAGAATATCATATGACATACCTTCTAAGATCTCTGGACATAGTAATGGACTTTTAAAACAGTGTGCTTCTAACTCTACAAAATATTGAGGGGAAAGATCCAATTAAATAGAGTGATACACCATATTCATGAAATAGAAGACCGAATGTTTTTAAAATATCCGTTCTCCTCAAGTTTGTCTATAGATTCAAGGAAATCTCAATAAAATCCCACTCCATGTTTTTGTAGAACTTGGTAAGCTGATTCTAAAATATATGTGAAAATTTAAGTAATATAGATATTTTCAAAACTTTTTGAAAAAATAACAAAGTTTGGCAACTTAATATGATTACAACAATCAAAACAGTGTAGTATTGATGGAAGAATAAATTTATGGCCAGTGGAACAAAACATAATGTCCTTGGAGTCACACCCATGGCCAGTTGCTTTTTGGTGAAGGCACTAATAAGGTAATTCAATAGAGGAAAAAAAGGTATTTTGGCAAATAGTGCTGGAATAATTGGATAGGCATACAGAAATAAATGAAGCCCACCCCCAACACTATGCACAAAAAATAATTTTAAATGAAGACCTAATCATAAAAACTAAAGTAGTAGAAATTCCAAAGATATATATGGAAAAGTAATGAAAGTAATGAGAGAATGGATAAACAAACTGGTATATTCAGAAAATGTACTATTACTCAGTAATTAAAAAAAAAAAAAATAAAACACAGCATAGATAAAACTCAAAAACATTATTTTAAGAAAAAAGAAGCCAGACACAGAAATGTATGAGTATATGAGCCCATTTATGTGAATATTTACAAAAAGCAAATCAATGTACAATGGCAGAATGCAGAACAGCTGATAGCTGGGGTGAAGAGTGGAGGTGGTGATTCAAATGAGCTTAAATTTTCTATTGTGAAGTAAATGTTTTATCTTTTAATTGTGTCTAAAACTCAAAGTATACATTTAAAATGGAAATATTTTTAAAAATAAAAAATGGAAATATTTATTATATGTAAATTATTTATTAATAATGTTGATTTAATAAAAAGCAATAGGCTTAACCACCTGAGCCACCCAGGCATCCCAAAAAGCAAGAGGCAATATTTGAGATGTTTCTTCATGATTGTTCTTGAAGTAAAAAAGTGGAAAGCATAGCTGGTGAATTCATGCTTGTAAAACTAAGTATCTAAAGTAGGTTATTCCCTATCTTTGCTATGAAGATAAAGTTTTGTAACATGCTTCAGTTCAAATATGTACTTACTTCAGCAGCCTTTAGTGGTTCATACAATTCTCACTCATAGATCATTTTGTTCTTATAATGTTTTAGTGAAATCTTTTTAAATTTGATGAAGCTGTTTTTGTTCTTTATATCATTTTTTAGCTATTCACTTTGAAGTCCATCTTTTGTCAACGTAGTTTTCAATATATGTCAAATACATTTGTAATGTTTGCAATTTGTTCTTTTTTGTGAACCTAAAAATTCCATAAACATTTATGGCTGATAATAAAAACCAGCATGTGTATTAATCTTATTATTTATACAAGTTTAGTTTATTTAAAACACTAAATCTAAATGAATGTATATTCTAATTAATATAAATTTATAAATTAAAAATATAAATTTAAGTTATATTCATAAATTTAAATTTTTAAGGAAAATAGTATTTCTGAACCTAATACTTCAGGGCTTGGAAACAGGATCAGAGGGAATGGTTTCAAATAGTATCAAATTCAGCCTCTGTAATACTGATGAAATAGCTAACAAAATGATAGTGAAGTCAGTGTTTATATGTCATTTATATGTTGTATACGCATTTCTGAATCCTGATTGGTTCCTTGTTGCCCTCTGAAGTCTTGCTGTCTTACACTACAATAAAATATGTAAACAAATGTTGTGTGGTAATTGGTAATTGCATGCATGGTTCAGAAAAAATTCTGAGATTGGCTTTTGATGGTCATTTTATAATTTATTATCTGCAGGAAAACAGGAAGTTAGGTGGAAAAGTAATTTTTGAAACCTCAAACAATATTCAACTATTTTTTCTTCAAATAATGTGTGTGTAGCTTTGTGAAAACATAGCATTTAGATGTTTTAGTGTCATGTAAATCACTGTAGCTTAAATGGGATATCAAGATGTGTTAGGTAAAATATAAGTGGATACTCAAGGAGTTTCCCGACCTCTATGACTGAGATTAGAACCATGAAGTGTTTTTCACTCCTAAGTTCCTTTATAGAAATGAGAACAATAACATTTCTATAAACACGGTAAGGAAAAATTCTTAAACATATCAAGTAAACAGAACTTAATACTTCCCTAATTTATTTTGTCATGAATCATAAAGGGACATTTGGCAAATGAAAATATATTCTCAGAGGCTTGACAGAACTCCGAGTTAATTAAATACTTTTGCTTGTGTTTACATTTTTCTGTACCTATTTTGGGACATTGTTATCTTCCCAAATGAAATATTAATGATGCATATACAGCCTGGCAAAATAAGTTTTTTTGTTGTTGTTGTTATAAGCTTGGGAGCTTTAAAAAGCTTATAGCAGCAAAATATCTGGAATGTAAAATTAAATGAGATTTTGGGGATATAAAATTTATCATGTAGCTACAAACTCTGATTATGCCCTTGAAGTTCATCTTTTATTCCATAAATATTTTCTCAACTACTATCTCTAAAATGTATTTAGAACACTTTGTTAAATGTGTGGGCAATTAAGCGACTAAGAAGATTAGTCTTTGCTTGGAAATAATTGAGATTTAACTGATGGGTTCTGTAGCATGTTCTGTCTCCACACAGATATTAAAATCCCTTAGAGCCCCATGGTAGGACAGAAGAACCTTAGAGGCAACAAAGATGCTGAGTGAATGGAATTTTCCAATTCTACTTTCTATGCTGTACTTATTTAGCCAGAAGTGTCTTCCTTTTCTTTTTTTTCCTCCTTTTCTCTTTTTAATGTAGCAGTGTCAACAGAAGTTTTTGTTTGATAAACATTTTCAATTTCTTTTTTTTTAATATATATATTTTTTAATTTATTTGACAGACAGATCACAAGTAGACAGAGGCAGGCAGAGAGAGAGAGAGAGGAGGAAGTAGGATCCCTGCTGAACAGACAGCCTGATGTAGGGCTTGATCCCACTCAGGCACCCCTACATTTTCAATTTCTAATGAAAAAATTTAAAACCCTTAACATGCTATCAGTAAGACTTGATATGAGTTTTAAAAAAATAAAAGTTAGGCTTATTCAAACATCATATAGTTTTCATTATTTCAATAGATAGTTACTGAGCTTCTTAAAATGTGAGATATTTATTAAATTTTATATGCTTACTTAGTCCTAAATCCCATGTAATCTAATATTAGGAAAGATTTGACATTGCTTTATGTACTCCTCAAACAACTTTTAAGTGATCCAATTTAAAATGACACATTCTACAACTTTGACATTTCTCCTTTCACTTGTAGTGACTATGTGGTTTCCCACAGTGTGAATAAAATGGAAAGAAAACTCAAAGCTACATTCTTCTGCACAGCCTCAATCTTCTGTTTTTCTACATTGCTTCACCAGAGAGAAGAAATCATTTATCTTCCTTTCTATAAACTCACCACACTGCAGATCCTAAAACCAACTTTTTCACTATCATTGTTTTAAATTTTGCCCCTTAAAATTATACGGATATATTATCATTGATACTACTTCCATTCTAATGGTATGATGCAGTTTAAATACCAAAAACTGACTCATTTTGTCACCCCAACTCCACAATATACTCACCCTTCAGGTAAATATCTTCCCACCATATTCTATTCTCCCCAAATCTGTACCCTCATGACTCACAGGATCTTAATCCTTCCAAGACTAACTTCTACCTTGCTGTACCAGTCCTCCTCCATTGCAGGGATTTCAATTACCCCGCTGAGATGCTTTCTTAAAATTGAATGTGGTTGCTCCTAAATTCCCATATCCTATCCTACATGTTCACCTGTGAAGAGTTAGTTGCTAACACGGTGTCTACATTTTCTGTGCCTCTTCTCTATTAAACCAAGAACATGTTTTCAGGAAAACTCACTTGCCAAAGAAATCTAATACAGAACCCAAATATAGTAAACATGTAACAATAAGGTTCACTTGTCCACTTGGCTTTCTCTATCTTCACTGAGACTCTGGAACACAGATAAAAATTACTAATATATTTGGTATAATATTCTTGTGTTATAGATCAATTCAGTGAATCCCAGACACATTAGAAATAACTTTCTTCTGGTCATATGGATGCTCTACCTCTGACCCTTGCTTTCCCTTTGTGTTCCAAGGTTAAACAACTGTGGAGTTTTTTTTTTTTTTCCTTTTTTTCAGTAAGAATAGAATTACTATTATTGTCTATTAGTCTGTTTTTTATCCTTTATAAATTGCATTAAGTTTTGTGGATTAGGTTTGGAGACAAGATGGTGGAGAAATAGGAGGTACTGTTTCAGCCAGTCCCCTAAAGTGAGCTGATTACCTACCAAAGAACTCTGATCACCCATGAAATCAGCCTGAGATTAGAATTATACACTTCTGGATCTCTAGGGGGCAGAAGATGCCAGTGGAGAGAAGCGTTCCAGAGTGCACCTTGCCTGCCTGCACCATGGCTGATACATTCAGCTACACATCCATTCAGCCATCTCTCACCAAAATGAATAGGAGGAGGAATGCCCAACAGAGGAAAAATTCAGAGACTGGGCCCTCTCCATCAGAGCTTTTGGATATGAACATAAACAGTATGTCGGAATGGGAATTCAGGCTAACATTTATCCAGGCAATAGCTAGGTTGAAGAAAGTCTTTGATGACAAAATGGAATTGATTAGGGCAGAAGTGAAAGCCACCAGGGATGACGTTAACAATGATCTCAATGAGTTCCAATCTAATCTAAATTCTCTAAAAGCCTAGGGTAACTGAAACAGAAGATAGAATTAGTAATCTGGAGGACAAACTGATAGAGAAAAGGATCAGGAGGAAGCCTAGAACAAACAGCTTAGAAGCCATGAAAACAGAATTAGGGAAATAAATGATGCCATGAAACATTCCAATGTCAGAATTACTGGAATCCCTATGGGGAAGAGAAAGAAAGAAGGCTAGAAGATATAGTTGAATGAATTCTCCGTGAAAATTTTCCCAATCTGGTGAATGGAACCAGCATTCATGTCCTAGAGACAGAAAGGTCTGCCCCCAAGATCACAGAATCTAGAAAGACCTTGAGACACCTGATTGTGAAAATGATGAACCATAATTTTAGACAGGAGCTTTTGAAAGCAGCTAGGTGGAAGAGATTCCTTACATACAGAGGAAAGCCCATCAGAATAATGTCAGACCTGTCCACAGAAACCTGGCAAGCCAGAAAAGGCTGGCAAGATGTATTCAGGGCACTAAATGAAAAGAACATGCAGCCAAGAATACTTTATCCAGCAAGACTGACATTCAAACTGGATGGAGAGATAAAGAGCTTCCAAGACTGGAAAGATTTAAAAGAGTATGTGACCACCAAGCCAGCACAGCAAGAAATATGAAGGGGGGGTGTCTATAAAAGAGGAAAAAAAAAAAAAAACAAGAATATCATTGAACAGAAATATTTGGAGACAATCTATAGAAACAAAGACTTCACAGGTAACATGATGTCAATAAAAATTTCTCTCTCAATAATCACTCACAATGTGAATAGCCTAAATGCACCCATAAAAGAGCACAGGGTTGCAGATTGGATAAAACAACAGGACCCATCCATATGTTGTCTACAAGAGATCTATTTTGAACCTAGGAATACATCCAGACTGAAAGTGAAGGGATGGAGAAGCATCTTTCATGCCAATGGGCCTCAAGAGAAGGCTGGGGTAGCAATGATCATATCAGATAAATTAGATTTTAAACTAAAGACTGTAGTCAGAGATACAGAAGGACGCTACATAATTCTTAAAGGGAATATCCACCAAGAAGATCTAACAATTGTAAATATTTATGATCCCAATATGGGAGCAGCCAACTACATAAGAAAACTGTTAATTAAGATAAAGAGTCAGAGGGGCGCCTGGGTGGCTCAGAGGGTTAAGCCTCTGCCTTCAGCTCAGGTCGTGATCACAGGGTCCTGGGATGGAGTCCTGGGATTGAGCCCTGCATCGGGCTCTCTGCTCAGTGGGGAGCATCTTTCCCTCTCTCTCTCTCTCTCTGCTTGCCTGCCTGTGATCTCTCTCTGTCAAATAAATAAAATCTAAAAAAAAAAAAGAGAGTCAGATTGATACAAGTACATTAATAGTAGGAGATCTTAACACACCATCCTCAGTAATAGATCATCCAAGCAGAAAATCAATAAAGAAGCAAGAGCATTGAATGACACATTGGACTAGATGGACTTCATAGATACATACAGAACATTCCACCCTAAAACAACAGAATACTCATTCTTCTAAAGTACACATGGAAACTTCTCCAGAATAAACCACATACTGGGTCACAAATCAGGACTCAACCTATACCAAACGATTGAGATTATTCCCTGCATATTCTCAGATCAGAGTGCTTTGAAACTGGAGCTCAATCACAAGGAAAAGTTTGGAAGGAACTCAAACACCTGGAACCTAACGACCACCTTGCTTAAGAATGCTTGGATCAACCAGGAAATCAAAGAAGAACTTAAACAATTCATGGAAACCAATGAGAATGAAGACACTTTGGTCCAAAACCTATGGGATACAGCAAAGGTGGTCCTAAGGGGGAAATACATAGCCATCCAAGCCTCCTTCAAAAAAATTGGAAGATCCAGAATACACCAGCTGTCCCTACACCTTAAAGAACTGGAGAATCAACAACAAATTAAGCAAACCCCAACCACAAGAAGGTAAATAATCAAGATTAGAGCAGAGATCAATGGGATAGAAACTAGTGGTACAGTACAACGCATCAAAGAAACTAGAACCTGGTTTTTTGAAAGAATCAATAAGATGGATAAACCATTGGCCAAACTAATCCAAAAGAAAAGAAAGAAGGCCCAAATTAATAAAATTATGAACGAAAAGGGAGAGATCACAACTAATACCAAGGAAATAGAAACAATCATCAGAAATTATAAACAGTTATATGCCAGTAAGTTAAGGAACCTAGATGAAATGGATGCATTCCTGGAAAACTACAAACTCCCAAAATTGAACCAGGAAGAAATTGACAACCTGAATAGACTGATATCTGTAATGAGATTGAAGCAGTGATCAAAAACCTCCCAAAAAACAAGAGTCCAGGATGTGACAGATTCCCTGGGGAATTCTACCAAACTTTCAAAGAAGAAATAGCACCTATTCTCCTGAAGCTGTTCCAAAAAATTGAAGCAGAAGGAAAACTTCCAGACTCTTTCTATGAAGCCAGCATTACCTTGATCCCCAAACCAGGCAAAGACCCTACCGAAAAGGAGAATTTCAGACCAATATCCCTGATGAATATGGATGCTGAGATTCTCAACAAGATCCTAGCAAACAGGATCCAACAGCACATTAAAAAGATTATCCACCATGACCAGGTGGGATTCATTCCTGGGCTACAAGGATGGTTCAACATTCGCAAATCAATCAATGTGATAGAACAAATTAATAAGAGAAGAGAGAAGAACCACATGGTCCTCTCAATTGATGCAGAAAAAGCATTTGACAAAATCCAGCATCCATTCCTTATTAAAACCCTTCAAAGTATAGGGATGGAGGGAAGATTCCTGAACTTCATAAAATCTATCTATGAAAGACCCACAGCAAATATCATCCTCAATGGGAAAATGCTTTCAGCCTTCCCGTTGAGATCAGGAACACGACAAGGATGCCCATTCTCACCACTCTTGTTCAACATAGTATTAGAAGTCCTAGCAACAGCAATCAGACAACAAAGAGAAATAAAAGATATCCAAACTGGCAATGAAGAAGTCAAACTCTCTCTCTTCACAGATGACATGATTCTTTATATGAAAAACCCAAAAGACTCAACCCACAAACTACTAGAACTCATACAACAATTCAGCAACGTGGAAGGATACAAAGTCAATGTACAGAAATCAGTGGCTTTCTTATACACTAACAATGAAAATACAGAAAGGGAAATTAGAGAATCGATTCTATTTACTATAGCACCAAGAACCATAAGATACCTGGGAATAAACCTAACCAAAGAGGTAAAGGATCTGTACTCGAGGAACTACAGAACACTCATGAAAGTGAAGACGACACAAAAAGATGGAAGACCATTTCATGCTCATGGATCAGAAGAATAAACATTGTTAAAATATCTATACAGCCTAGGGGCGCCTGGGTGGCTCAGTGGGTTAAGCCTCTGCCTTCGGCTCGGGTCATGATCCCGGAGTCCTGGAATCAAGTCCATCTTCTTGTCAATATTCCATCAATGCACTCTCTGGCTTGTTCGTTAACCAGTAATTATTATTTGATTTCTGTCAGAATGTGTTTATGCACATACCTTCCCAGATATAGTTCTTTCTCTCTGCATACATGGGGACCCTTTCAGTGTTTTAGTATATTCATGATAGACCAGATCTTACACAACTTGATGAATGGCTTTTTATTTATAAAGGAAATGGAATATATTTTGGAAAAAATTAGTTTTATAATTTTCATAAAACATGTGAAGGGAAAAGTTGAAATGTATTTGTGTCTATAGCTTGCAGGGCAATGAACTAAAACAGTAGGAAAAGAATGCAGTTGCTAGGAGAGCAGATGTGTACAACAGCTTAACTTCTTTGAAAAGACTTGAGTTAAGAAATTCTAAACTGTACTAATGAATGATTTTGAGTAAGCCTTTCCCCTTCCTAATGGAGCAGAAATATATGTTGTTCAAGTTATACTAAGAGGGCTTGCTTACCTGACAAAGCCATGAGCAGTACTATCTCTTTCAAGTTTTCACCGAAGGGTATCTGGGAATTCTTCGGTGGAGATGGATATGTTAATTAGACTGTAGTAATCATTTCACTATGTAGATGTATATCAAAACATCATACTGCAAACCTTTAATATATATTATTTTTATTACAAAATAAAATGAAGTAAAACTGATAGCTTACCAGGTATTTTACTAGGCTGTCAGGTTTGAAATCATCTGCTTTTGGGTAATGCTGGTCTAGGAAGTAAATTCCTACAATCCTGAGGTCTTCTACTCATTTTAATTTTAAGAAAGTTGAACTAAGTTGGAATAGGAAACAAAAACAATGTTTTTTCTCTGGATTTTATCCCTACCTAGCTGTGGGACTTAAACTCAAAATCTTTAGTATCTTTAGATCTCATTTCTTTTCCTTAGAGAAATACACTAGAGAGATGTTTAACAAAGATATTAACATTCAGTGGTTCTTTATCAAACATCCTTACTGGACAGAGAAGATAACAGAATATTCCATAACAGAATATCTTACCTACTTTTTCTAGACATTATAGCTGTAAAGATGTGACAGAGAACATACTGACCTTATTTGTTTTCTATTTTTTCACCTACCTCTGCATGTGAATATCTGGGATGTGTTCTTTCCCTATAAACTTCTGAATATTTTAAGTAATTGGTTATAAATTTAAATATCTTAAAGATAGGACTTCTGAAAATATCTCTTCTTCTCAGAATGCTGTCACTTTAATAAAATATCAAATAATAATTGCTGAAATCATTACCATCTACTACAAGAGGAGATAGGCACATGTATACACATTCTGATATTTATTATTCTGTTATTTATAAGTGTAATATATAATACATTATAAATTAATATATAATATATAACTATATAATAACATAATATAATAATGTAATATATTATTCTATAATTTATAAATGTAATTCATTGATACTTGCCATTCTTGGATCTAAGCTTTGCTTCTTTTACTGACTTTGGGAAATTAAGAAAATGCTCTAAGCAGTAATTTAGCTTACTAAAAAGGGCAGTATTCAAGAGCATTCCATACTTAGCTATTGAGAGGAGACATAAATATGAGAGAAAACATAAAATGGTTTGCAAAGTGCATAGCAAAGAGTAAATAGACAATGAATGTACATTCTTATTATTGTTACGGAACACAGATAGGATGCTGGCCAAAAAACCCAAGTGATACTTGGAGACCTTGGAGGATCAGAGATTTATTTCATGCTATCAGGCCCAGAAGAGAGTAATCTCTTAAGGTCTGAGCCCCTAGCACAGTCAAAGGAGGTATCTTATACACTTGTACTTCCATATCTGTGCCACTCTTGAAGCTGTGGCCAGTGGGATTAGAAGAAAGCCTGGAATGGCCCTGGGCTAGGACTGGGATTCCTCTGCTGGATTGGTCAGCCACCTCATTACGCAGATTTTCCTTATCATTATAACTGCTGTTGCATCAAAATGGAGAAAAGGTTGTTCATAAAGTTATTTTGGTAAAATTGTTGAGACCATGTTCTCTGAGATTAAATCTTTCTAGATTCACATCTCAGTTATAGTACTAATTGGTATTTTAATCCTGAAATAAATATACCCCTAAATAAACTTTGTGCAACAGCTATTCCATTAAAAAAAAATTTCAAAGAATTTCATCTGTAGAATTGTTATGAGGAGTAATTGTATTGCTACACATCAAACAGTTATACCAGTACATAAATATTTAAATATAAACATATTTAAATACAAATAAATATTGTTGCTATGTTTCTCCTCATTTCAGTTGTTAGGGAAAGTACTATGTTTGCAAAAATAATCTTGATAAGGATTAAGAGGGAGCAAAAACTTCCCTCAGATCCATGGTCTGAGTGTCATTGGTGACATGGCTTCAGAGGAAGGGGTTTGAAACCTGTAATACAGAGGCAACAAAAACTTGAGATGTGAGCCAATGTAAGAGGAGGAAGTGAAGAGAATGGATGTGAATGAGGAGGTAAGAACAAGAAATTGAACAGATTATTGCAAGCATCTTTTTTTTTTTTTAAACAAAAATCAGAATATTGAGCAGCTTCCCCTAAAACCAACAAGTTCTTGGTGAGAGAATGTTTCTGTTTGTTTGTTTGTTTTACTAAACTAAAAAAGCACTGTAAAACATGGAGCAGGTGAAAGGGTAAATCAAATTCCATGAAAGTTTAACTGTAAGAATTCTCTGCGATTTACAGATCAATGATTTCAGACAACTAATATTTTCTGTGTGTCTTCTATGTGCCAGACATTATGGAAAAGGATCATAATAACATTATGGAGGATTCTCAGGAAAAATCCTATTTGGAATTTCCTCTTAAGCTGGCCTTTTAATTTTCCTTCCTATGGAAATGAGGTTTTCTAAAACCACAGGTATTTTTTATATATGATAGGCTGATAGCCACATACTTCCTAATCAGAATATTTTTGCATGGTTACAATAAAGGAAGAAAAAACTAGTGTAGGTTTTGGAGGGGAGAGGGATGGGGGGTTAGGTGAGACTGGTGATAGGTATTAAGGAGGGCACATATTGCATGGAGCACTGTGTGTGGTGCATAAACAATGAATCTTGGAACACCGCAAAAATAAAATAAAATTAAAAAAAAACTAGTGTAGGTAAATCTGATATTTGATTTGTTTACCTGATACATACCCTTTTATTATAGCTATATGATTCCATAAATACATAAAGGAGAATTTTTTTTTCATTTGTATTCCAAAAATTAAAAAAAATACATACTCTGTGTAATTTGTAAACCATTACCATAATGTAGGATTTCATGGGTAGAATTCCTGATCAGAATGTTAGAGATTGGTTGGTATCTTAGCCCTAGGCAAAGTCATCTAAAGAGCCAGTGTCCCGTTCCCCTTTTCCCCTTATAGGTAGGAAAGATTTGTAATATTGGCGGAGACTTGATTGATTGTAATGGCTGGGCTGAACTCCACCTCTTGCTCATCCAGTCCAGAGAACCAAGGCAACAGGGCTAACTCTAGATAGTGGAAACAGAGTTTTTACAACATTCAGACAGTAAAAGAACTGGGACTCCAATCTAACCATTTTTGAATGTTTCCTTCAATATGTAATATAGACTGGGTGAAACTTTCTGACCAGTGTCTACCCAAGGATTTCCTGAAGTTTTTCATGCCAGTTAAGGAAGTTATCCAGGGAGGCATTTTATCTCTTGATAGTTTCTAAAGTATGCATACAGAGAGATGCACAGTCTTCACTTATTTCCAATCTAAATTGGTAAAAGGAGATTCCAGAGATAGGCCAACATAGAGAACGTATTGTCTGAAGGAAGATTTTGAGATAACATTTTTACTAATTAAATTGGAGTTTAAAAAATACTACTAGCAACTCAAGGTATGTAAAAAGTTATCATAGTCAGGGTGAACATATATAGTATTGAAACAAAGACTCATATATGAAAAGAGGCACTGACGGATATACATATTTTATTTCCTGATACATTGGTCTGTTTATTCTATTGGTGGTCTTGTAAAAATACTTTCATTTAAAAATGATTTTTTAAAAATTTAAAAATATTAGAATATATCCATGTATGGCGTGCCTAGGTTCTCAGTTGGTTAATAGTCCAACTCCTGGTTTCAGCTCAGGTCATGTCATATTTTCAGGGTCCTTGCCTCAAGCCTCACATCTGGCTCCACTCTCAGTGGGGACTCTGCTTGAGGATGTGTCTCCTTTTCCCTGTATCCCTACACTCACACACACTCCTTCTCTCTCTCAAATAAATAAATCTTAAAAATAAATAAAGAAAATACATCAAAGCAAAATTAATTCTTCATATTTATTATTTGAACCTAACATAATAAGCAAGATACTTTTTTTCTTCAGGGATATGTACATTAATCAGATTCTTAACCATATAACTGGTATTTATTTCACTGGTATTTATTAAAAAATATCTTAAATTTATAATTTTTATAAAACATGAACTAAAATTATCTCATACTTGTATTTAGTGCTTAATAACATGGAAATGGTGGGGTGTGTAGGTGGCTCAGTTGGTGAAGTGTCTCCCTTTGACTCAGATCATGATCTCAGGGTCCTGAGTCCAAGCTCCACACTGGGCTTTGTGCTCAGTAGGGAATTTGCTTCTCCCTCTTCCTCTGTGTGCTCTCTCCACACCCCTCAAATAAATAAATATATATTTTTAAAAATAACTTGGAAATTGTTGCAACCCTTATTTAACTTTTGTCTGTAAACAGATACTTCTAAATTGAAGATACTCATTCTATTTTTTTTTTTTTTTGGCATGGAAATGTATAAATATTTCAGCCTAGATATTTTCAAAGGTATCATTTCTCATACCTATGTGTAGTATCTATTCATGAAAATGCTTTTATAAACCATAACTTGTTAAATAAGTTGTTTCTATTTGTTAAATAAGTTGTTTCTATTGATGACATTTTGCAATGGTTTATGCTATTTAAATAATGCAAAAATTATAAACCTTTTGATTTTATTCCCTTCAAGTAGAAATTATAAATTTATCTAAATTATGGGTTCAATATGTTTGAACATAAATAACCATCAAGTTAATATAGACTGCTATAGCCATAAGATGTTACAGAAGACCCTAACAATAACCACAAACCAAAAACTTAGGAAAAAAAAAAAAAAGAAATCTAAGCATAACACTAAAGAAAGTTATAAAGCACAAGGGAAGACAACAAAAGAAAAGAACAGAGAAGAATTAGTCCCATAAGTAACTTCCAGAAAAAATGATGGAATAGAAGGGACCTAAACACACATTATCCCATGGATACAACTAGATAACACCCATATCAGTGAAATAACCCCCCAAATGACCTGGAGACTAGCAGAACAAATTCTACAATCAAATGTAGAGGAAAGTCCACATCAAAGGGGGTAGGAAGACAGGAGATGTAATCAGGAGCTAAAGAGATCCAAAGGATTGTCCACATGAGGGAGGGAACCTGCAAGGACAGAGAGGGTAGAAAAACTGTCACACTAGGGAGTTCACATGAGGAAGATAAATTGCCATAACATTTGGCTTTGAAAACCACAGGGACCAAATTTCATGAGTTCTTACAACAGGTCGGATTAAAACCTGAAACTAAAAATCAGTTGGCTTGGCTCTGCAGAGCCTGGAGGGCAGTATGAAACAGAGTCCCTGCCCTTAAAGAGAGCATAAGAAACAGCCTGCAGAGACAGAGCATAGAAGCAGCAGTTTGAAAACTGCCTGGGGCTTATAGGAGGGAGAGTTACTTACTTATTTCAGAGCATGTGCTGGAGGGGCAGAAAACTTTGGAGATTTCTTCAGAAATAAAGGAGCTGGCATTTCACTCCTCTGTCCCCTAACATAAACACATGGCCACCTGAGGGAAGCAGCATGGTACCAACACTTCCTACCCTAACTTACTGGAACTTGTGTCCCACCCCCCCTCTGCCACACACACATTCTCATCAGCAGATTGTGCCCTATATCCAGACAAGCATCAGTTCTCATACTGGAGGGCTCCTCCTGCAGGGGACACACAGCAAGCAACACTGCTAACACTCCCACACCTGACACATTGCAGATCTGCTCCCTCCAGTGCACTCTTGTCCTAAGTCCAGCCAGGGAGATGCCATAGGCCTGGGAGTGTGCAAGCAACCCTGGCAGGGGCCAGAACCACTCAAAAGTACCTCCTGCCCTGAAAATGAAGGGATGGGAAGTGAAGAGAAAGGAAGGGAAGGGAAGGGAAGAAAAGAAAAGAAATGAGAAGGGAAGGGAAGATAACCACACACAGCTGAGTGTGTGTATATGTATATGTAGCAGCTGAGTTGGGGACAGACAACCAATGTGACTGTAGGCCCTGCCTGCCCACCAATGAAAGCTTCTCAGGGAACAACATGGGAAAAACACCCTACAGTTTGCTGCTACTACATCTTGGGCAGATGCCTGGTCTGATGCTACTGAAGACCAAAGTGGCCCCAGTTTGGCCCTGTCCACAACAGTCAAAGAGAACCATTATAGATAACTGCTGAAGAAAAAGTAGCTCAACCATAATAGCAGGGCACATGCAACACACATAAGAGGCAGCCCTGAAACACCACATTCTGGTTAATAGGGCACACTGCATAGCAGAGTACTTCAGGACCTCTTCTTCATAATGCTATTACTTACAAGAGCAGTAGATGTAGCTGACTTTCCTAACACAGAAAAACAAACACAGAGGTCAGACAAAATGTGAAGACAGAGGAATATGTCCCAAATGAAATAGGAAAAATCAGAGCAAGAGACTCAAGCAAAACAAAGATAAATAATATGCCTGATAGAGAATTAAAAGTAATGATCATAAAGAAATTCACTGGACTTGAAAAAAGAATGGGGAACCTAAGTGAGGACTTTAAAAAAAGAAATAAAGAACCAGAGAAAACATAATAAATGATATTAAGAATACATTAGGTGGGATAAATAGAAGGCTAGAGGAAACAGAATGAAACAGTGACAGTGAAAAGGTGAGCAGAGTAATAGAAAATAATCAAGCTGAGAGAAAAAAAATTTCAAAAGTGAAAACACATTTAGGGAACTCAGCAACACCATTAAAAGTAATAACATTCAGATTATGGGGATCCCAAAAAGAGAAGAGAGACAAAGGGGGGAAGAAAATTTATTTGAATAAATAATACCTGAAAACGTCCCCAAACTAGAGAAGGAAACAGAAATTTAGATCCAGGAGGCACAGAGAGACTTCAACAAAATCAACCCATAGAGGTCCACATCAAGACTCAGAGTAATTATAATGGCAAAAAAGTAGTGATGAGAGAGAATTTTAAGAACAATAAAATAGTTACATACAAAGGAAACCCATTAGGCTATCAGTTAATGTTTCAGCAGAAACTGTGCAGGCCAGAAAGGAGTGGCATAATCAAAGTGCTGAAAGCACAAAATCTACAGCTAAGAATACTCTATCCAGCAGGTCTATTATTTGGAATAGAAGGAAAGAGAATTTACCAGACAAACATAAGTTAAAGGCATTCATCACCACAAAACAGTCCTACAAAAATGTGAAAGGGGACTCTTTGAGTGGGAAGGAAAAATCTGTAAGCAAGAGTAAGAAAAGTAGGAAGAACAAAGGCAGTAATAAAAAGGAAAAAATATGCAAAAATAAGTCAAGGGACTCACAAAATAAAGGCGTATAAAGTATGACAATATGCCTAAATTGTGGAAGGAGAGTAGTAGAGAATGAGTTTGAACTTAAACAGCCATCAACTTAATATGAACTGCTATATGCAGATATTATATATAAAGCAAATGGTAATCACAAATGAAAAACCAACAAAAGATATGCAAAAACAAAGAGAAAGGAATCCAAGTATATCACTGAAGAAAGTCAACTAATTAAGAGCAAGGAAAGAAAGGAATAAAGAAAAAACACAAAAATCAACCATAAAACAAGTAACAAAGTGAGAATAAGTACATATCTGTCAATAATTACTCTGAATGTAAACGGGTAAATGCTCAAACAGACATAGGATGACAAAGTGAATTAAAAAGCAAGACCCATCTATCTGCTACCTATAAGAGACTCATCTCAAACCTAAAGACACATGCATATTAAAAGTGAAGTGATGGATAAGCATTTATCATGCAAATGAGTGTCAAAAGAAAGCTGGGGTAGCAATACTTGCATAGAAAGATACTATATATGGTAATAAAGGGGACAATCCAACAAGAATATATAACAATAGTAAATAATTATACACTCAAATGGGAACACCCAAATAATTACCAATTAATAACAAACATAAAGGAAGCAATTTGACAGTAATACAGTAATAGTAGGGGACTTTAACCCCCCACTTACATCAATGGACAGATCATCCAAACAGAATTTCAAAAAAGAAACAGTTTTGAGACGCCTGGCTGGCTCAGTGGGTTAAGCCTCTGCCTTCGGCTCAGGTTATGATCTCAGGGTCCTGGGATCAAGTCCCGCATCAGGCTCTCTGCTCAGTGGGGAGCCCGCTTCCTCCTCTCTCTCTCTCTCTCTCTCTCTCTCTCTCTCTGCCTGCCTCTCTGACTACTTGTGATCTCTGTCAAATAAATAAATAAATTCTTAAAAAATAAAGGAGTTTTTTAATACATTGGACCAGATAGATTTAACAGATTTATTCAGAACATTCCATAATAAAACAGAATTATACACATTAATTTCAAGTTCACATGGAACAATCTCCGGAATAGATAATATATTGGGCCATAACACAAGTCTCAAAAAATTCATAAAGACTAAAGTCATTCTATGCATTTTTTCCCCAATCATGATGCTATGAAAGTAGAAATCAAACATAAAAAATAAAAAAAAAATCTGTAAAGATCACGAATACATGGAGGTTAAATAACATGTTAGTAAACAATGAATGGGTCAACTAAGAAATCAAAGATTCAATCAAAAAATACATGTAGACAAATGAAAATGGAAACACAATGGCCCACAAGCTTTGGGATGCAGCAAAAACTGTTACTAAGAGGTAAGTTTATAGTAATATATGCCTATGCCAAGAAACAAGGAAAATAAACAACCTAATCTTACAGCTAAAGAAGCTAGAAAAGAAGAACCAAACCAAACCAAACAAAAACCCAAAACCCAGGAGGTAATAAACATTATAGCAGTAATAAATGAAAGCAACATAACAGAAATAAATGAAATAAAATAGAACAGATCAATGAAACCAAAACTGATTCTTTGAAAAGATCAACAAAATTGATAAATCTAGTCAGACTCATAAAAAAAGGGGGGGCTCAAATAAGAAAATCAGAAGTGAAAGAGGAAAAATAAAACCAACACTACAGAAATTCAAAGCATTGTAAAGGAATATTATGAAAAATTATATGCCAATAAATTGGACAACCTAGAAGAAATGGACAAATTCCTAGAAACATGTAACCTCCCAAAATTGAACCAGAATGAAAGAGAATTTGAACAGACCAATTATAAGCAATGAAATTGAATTGATTTAAAAACAAACAAACAAACAAACAAACAAACCCTCACACCAAACTAGTCCAGAACAAGACGGTCTCACTGTTCAGTTCAACCAAACATGTAAAGAAGAGTTAATATTTATTCTTTTCAAACTATTCCAAAAAATAGAAGAGGCAGGAAAACTTCCAAATTCCTTATATGACTTTAGTATTACTCTGACTCCAAAACCAGATAAAAATACTACAAAGAAGGAGAAGTGTGGACCAATATCTCTGATAAACACAGATGCAAAAATCCTCAAAAAATATTAGCAAATGGAATTCAACAATACATTACAAAATTATTCACCACAATCAGATGGGATTTATTCCCAGGATTCAAGGTTCGTTCAATATTTGCAAACCAATCATGATACATCACAGTAAGAAAAAGTATAAAAATCATATGATTCATTTCAACAGATAAAAATAAAGCACTTGACAAAACAGAATATTCATTCATGATAAAAACCCTCAGTAAGTAGTTTTAGATGGGACATACCTCAACATATATGAAAAACTCACTAACGTCATATTCAAACTGAGCGCATTTCCCTTAAGGTCAGAAACAACACATGGATATCTACTCTCAGCACTTCTATTTAACACTGTACTGAAAATCCAAGCCACAGCAATCAGAAATAGCAATAAAAGGCGCCCAAACTGGTAAGGAAGAAGTAAAATTTTCACAATTTGCAGAAAACATGATATGTTAAAACTAAAAGATAACCTTTAGAAAACCCTAAGGATTTCACCAAAACCTCCTAGAACTGATTATCAGTAAAGTCAAAGGATACAAACTCTATGTACAGAAATCTGTTACATTCTTATATGCTAAAAATGAAGCCACAGGAGAAATTAAGAAAATAATTGTACTTACAATTGCACCAAAAATAATGATAACTAGGAATAAACTTAATCAAAGAGGTAAAAGACCCATACTCTGAAAACTGTAATATATTGATGAGAGGAACTGAAAATGACATAAAAACATTCAATGCTCATGTATTAGAAGAACAAATATTGTTAAAACAACCGTACTACCTAAAGTAAACTATACCTTTAATGCAATCCTTATCAAAATACGAACAGCATATTTTAAAGATCTAGAACAGGGCGCCTGGGTGGCTCAGTCAGTTAAGCCTCTCTCTTTGGCCCAGGTCATGATCTCAGGGTCCTGGGATCGAGCCCCACATCAGGCTCTCTGCTCAGCGGGGACCCTGCTTCTCCCTCCTACTTTACCCCTGTTCTTCCTTTCTCTCTCTCTCTTTCCCTCTCTCTCAAATAATTAATTTTAAAAAATAATCATAAAAAAGATCTAGAACACACAATCCTAAAATTCGTATAGAATCACTGAAGACCCTGAATAGCCAAAGCAATTTTGAAAAGGAAAAACAGAACTGGAGACATCATCGTTTCAGATTTCAGATTATTCTACAAAGCTGTAGTAATCAGAACACTGTAGTACTGGCACAAAAACAGACACATGGATAAATGGAATAGGGTAGAAAGCCCAGGAAAAAAGGCATAATTATACGGTCAATTAATCTTTGACAAAGGAGGCAAAAATATGCAAGGGGAAAAAATTCTTAACAAATTATGTCAAGAAAACTAGACTTTCCCATGCAAAATAATGAAGCTAGACCACGTTCTTACACCATACACAAAAATAAACTCAAAATGAATTAAGTACCTAAATCTTAAACCTTAAACCATAAAAACCTTAGAAAAGAGTACAGGCAATAACCTCTCTGACATTGGCCATAGCAACATTTTCCTAGATATGTCTCCTGAGGCAAGGGAAACAAAAACAAAAATGAACTACTGGGACTTCATCAAAATAAAACACTGCACAGTAAAGGAAGCAAGAAAACTAAAAGACAAACTACTGAATGGGAGAAGATATTTATAAATGACATATCCAATAAAGGTTTAGAATCCAAAATATATAAAGAACAAATACAACTCAATAGCCCCCCCAAACACAAACCAAAACCCAAAACTAAAAAAATTATCCAATTAAAAATGGGCAGAAGAAATGAATAGACATTTCTCCAAAGATGACATCCTGATGGCCAAAAGACACATGAAAATATGCTCAATATCAGTCATCAGAGAAATTCAAATCATTACTACAGTGAGATATCACCTCACACCTGTCAGAATGGCTGAAATAAAAAACACAATATAAAACAGGTATTGGAAATGATGTGGAGAAAAAGGAACTCTCATGCTCTGTTAGTAGCAATGCAAATGGTCCTGTCACTGTGGAAGATAGTACAGAGTTTCCTCAAAAAATTAAAAATGGATTTACCCTATGATCCAGTAATACCTCCATTAGGTATTTATCCAAAGAATATGAACACACTAATTTAAAAAGATACATGCAACACTATGTTTATTGTCAGATTATTTACAGTAGTCAAATTATAGAAGCAGCCCATGTGTTCATTGAGTGATGAATAGAGAAGATGTGGTATATATATACAAGAGAATATTACTCAGCCATAAAAATGAATGAAATCTTCCCATATGCAATTACATGGATAGACCTAGAGAGTATAATGCTAAGTGAAGTAGGTGAAAGACAAAACCATATAATTTCACTTATATATGGAATTTATGAAACCAAACAAGTGAACAGGGGTGGGGGTGGGGAAGATAAACCAAAAACAGACTCTTAACTCTAAAGAACAAATGGATGATTGCCAGAAGGGAGGTGGGTGGGGGGATGGTTGAAATGGGTGAAGGGGATTAAGAATACAATTATATCGGTCAGTACTGGTAATATATAGAATTGTTGAATCACTATATTGTACACCTGAAACTAATATAACACTATATGTTAACTACACTGGAATTAAAATAAAAAAGAATATAAGCTCAATCAAAACACTATCCCTAAACGGATGACATTCCCAAGTACAATTAACAAATTATGATCCTATATTTTGCAAACCCCTTGAGCTATTAGTGAGTAATTATTGTTCTTCTATTTCTAACTTTCATTTGAAGTTCAAAATCTTCCCATTAACAATGTTTCTTTCCCCCCCAAAATATTTTTAAATATTTACATACCTTTAAAGTAAATGCAAACAAAATTTAAGATACACCTTACCTGACACTAGGTGGCATGTCTCAGATGTACTTCAATTAAAAAAAAAAAAAAAAAAAAAAAATGTTCACCTTTACAATAGTTCTAAAACAAGAACATAATGCATATGTTGATTTATAAGGAATTATTCAAAGCCTTAAGCATTTCTAAAATGTGATTAATAAAGGGTAAAAAGTACATACTGCTTTTATATATATATACACACACACACACATATACATATATATTTTTAAGAGTTTAGTTCTCTATCTATTTATTTATTTGAGAGAGAGACAGAGCAAGCAAGGGGAGAGAGAGGAACAAGCAGACTCCGCACTGAGCACAGACCCTGAACAGGGCGTGATCCAAGACCCCCAGATCATGACCCTAGCAGAAATTATGAGTCAGACACTCAAACAACTGAGCCACCCAGGCATACCAGCTTTGCTTAATATATTGTTTACATTTATTATCACCTCCATCACAAAATTTAATTTATCTTTGTATAGGTCTGTCTATATATGTGCATCCAAAATTTGCTAACTACTCAAATTACAGATTTTATTTTATTTTATTATTTTATTTTTTCATGAGTTCAAGCCCCACACTGGGCATAGAGCTTACTTTATTTATCTTTTTAAATTTTTTATTTCTATTCAGCGTAACAGTATTCATTGTTTTTGCGCCACACCCAGTGCTCCATGCAATCTGTGCCCTCTCCAATACCCACCACCTGGTTCCCCCAACCTCCCATCCCCCGCCCCTTCAAAACCCTCAGATTTTTATAGCAGCAATAGCCACGGTAGCCAAACTGTGGAAAGAACCAAGATGCCCTTCAACGGAAGAATGGATAAGGAAGATGTGGTCCATATACACTATGGAGTATTATGCCTCCATCAGAAAGGATGAATACCCAATTTTTGTAGCAACATGGATGAGACTGGAAGAGATTTTGCTGAGTGAAATAAGTCAAGCAGAGAGAGTCAATTAGCATATGGTTTCACTTATTTGTGGAGCATAACAGATTTTATTTTTAAATAGTGTAGTTTCTCTCTCTCTACACACACACACACACACACACACACACATACACACACCATTTGGGAACACAACCACTTCCAATTATAGTTTAGCTCTTACTTTCTCAATTTGGTGAGAATATTTTTACCATGACCATACTCCTACTATCAATGCAAAAAAAAAAAAAAAAAATCTTCAATGGAAATGTTCTAAACTTAATTTATACTACTCATAGTAGCATAAGATCTTTCACCTTCAGTGAAATAAAGTTCCAAAGCATTTGTTTCGATTTCAAAATTGATTGAAAAAAATTGAACTCTTCTCAGAATTAACTAAATGATTTTCAAAATAAGTGCAAAATGACACTAATATAAAACCTGGACTGTTTAACTCTTCAAAATTCATTCCAACTAGTAAAGCTAACACACTAAATGTTATAATTTGATGACACATATTTGAACAAAAATCTTAGAATAAAAAAATGACTAATGTTAAATTAGAAAATATTGATGTGAATGAAATTACACAGAATGATGTGTAAGCATACTTTCTGAAGTTGCAAGAAGTTGCCACCTTTGAGCAAAGTCTTCTTAAACAACCATTAACTTTTCAAGGCTGTTATATTACACAATTTTTTTTCTAGATTTTTTTCTTCTAGATTTTATTTGACAGAGAGAGAGAGATCACAAGTAGGCAGAGAGGCAGGCAGAGGGGGAGGGGAAGTAGGCTCCCCACTGAGCAGAGAGTCTGATATAGGGCTGGATCCAAAGACCCTGAGATCATGACCCGAGCTGAAGGTAGAGGATTAACCCACTGAGCCACCCAGGCTCCACAATTCTTCCTAGTTTTATGTGGTCCCTATCACCATGGCCTCTTGGTAAGTGTGATTTGTCAACCTTCTCTGCAAATTGCATACCTATTAATATTTTTGATTATCAGAAATTCAGTATTTGTTTTTTCATTAATATGGGGTTTTCTTGTCTTTTAGTTTGTTGATGAGAAACTAGTCTGTCACAGAATAAAAAGCATTACCAAGCAATAAATCAAATTAATTATTTTAGTTTTACACACCACAATAAATTACAAAAATGTAGTAAGGCAGTCATTCAGACTAGCCCATGTTCTATGGCAGGGTTGGTCATCCTATGCCTGCCTGTGTTTCACAAAGACCTAACCTATAATTTCCATGTTACAGGATTAAAACAACAACAAACAACTAGCAGCCTGGAGACCAGGCATCTTGCAGATTGCTGCCATAGAGAAGGCACAACTACCTGTTAAAGTAAGTGGCCATCGGGCACAGGCTAGATTACTTTTCTTACCGCTAAAGGAGACTGGGAAGAGTTATTTCACTCCAATCCTGTCCAAGTGTAGTTTATCTGTGCATCCCCTGCATATTGTCCTTCAAAGTGAGATGCTAATTTAAATCTTTCTAGAAAGGTTAAAATAAAAAAAAAAAAAGAGAGAGAGGTTTGCCCCTGGTGTCCAGTTTCTGTCACATGTTAAAGCATGAAAATTGTTCATCATCTATGCATTTCACACTACTAGACAAGAACTTTGCACAAATGAATAGAAAAAAGAGTTATACCAAGCCTATCTGGGTGTATTTTAAAGCAACTATTAATAACAGAATAATAAAACTTGAAATTCTGGAACAATGCTAAATATGATATTGTTCTGGAACAAAAGGCATGAACTAGGATGACTACTTCTGCCAAACCCAGACATGTGTCCTTAGTAATAGGATAAAATTAGAAGGGATGTTTTAGTTTTAAAAGAAAGTAAGATGTATAAATGTTGTCTAATTATAGGGTCATGTGACTTAAAGTATGTAAGTACAAGGTTGAAAGCATTTTTTTTTAAACTCTTCAAAACTCTCCAGTTACAGCATTGTTTTGTCAGAAGTTCTTTAATATTGAAGTTCTTGTCCACTCCATATAAATTATACAGAAATCAAGGAGGGAAAGCTATTTGACCAAGATATTTTTTGAATCTGCAAAGGCTGGCTCACAGATCTGGGCTCATGCCTCAGTAACTTTTATTTTTTCAGTTAGAGAGTCTGGCAATACTAATGTAGCAACATGAGAATACAGTCATATGGAGACATAATTTTGGCTCAAATTCTTTATCTGAAAATATAGGAAGAAGTTAATGAAATAGACTGAAGCTTAAACAAGTTATAGGGTAAAATAAAGTCCATATTGAGGACAACTATAGAAATGTGAAGTGGCAGGAAGTCAGAATTTCTGAAAAGAGGCAGAGCAAAAGAATCTAGGGAAAGAGTATCTGGCATGAAAAGGTAGATCACTATTCAGAATCATGATATAAATACAATCAAATAAATTTTATTTTTTATTTGACTTGACAACGATATCTGGATGCTGTGCTCAAGGAGTGCAATGATGTGAGGAGAAAACAGAACACTCACTCAGCAGTAACAGTTTCAGCTGTGCAGAGACAGATGTGCCCTGCCTGCTTATCACGATGACTTCCTTCAGCTATTTTAGAGAATAATTTACATTGGTCTGTGGAATGATGAGTTTGCCAAAGATAACCGATAAAAAGGGGGGCTTTCCCCCTTGCTTTAACAGGGATGTGTGAATGCTGCATAATATTATTGTGGTGTGCGGAGGTACAGCCAGATTCTACTTTTTGAGGGGAGTGGAATGGGATGTGGAGTGGCAAGCCTGAGAGTAAAACTTCACTTTTGCTGGTGGGTTAACAGCAAAGTGACTACCCCAGTTCCACCTTCTCTGTCTCCCTGGCTTGTTTTCACACTATGACCACTAATGTCTTCCAATCAAAGTGCTAATACCTGTAATGTCAACATACCATCTTTAAAGATGATGAAATGGCAGTGAATGTGAAGAGAGTCTTCAGGGACAGCAAATCCTCCAGCTGCTCTCTGCCTACCTACACTTCTGGTCTTGTAGCACGTTAACAGAGACAGAGATGCTGCTTCTAGTAAATATTCTTCCCTGTAGTTGCCTACCACTCCTAATCTTATTATCTGCAAAAATGTAAATGAATGATTATTCTGGAATTGACAACAATTGCTCAGGTCTTTTGCTCCAGAAGGAGAAATATTTCTGGCTGCCTTTATTTTTGCAAATGAGCCTTTTGAGAATTTCATTAGCATTGGAAGCAAGAAGTCCAGATAGCTAGATGGATAGATAGATGATTGATTGATATATAACACATATGTACATATGTAAGTATGGCATTTATGTTCTTGGAATGTACTATGGCACAACCAATTTGTGTTCTTTTGTACTAGTGGATTAATATCCTAGACAATGCTTTTGGAAAAATTACTCAGCTCTTTCTGTAGAAAGACTGAGATAGGGTGAGTTTTCTATATTCGTTAAGCAGTAATGCAGACATTTCCTACATTTAATACTTAGGACTTGGAGTCTTCTGAGGAGCCAGGATTATTAAAGGGTCACTTAGTAGGGCTATACACTAAGGTGTTTTATGAGTGTTAAGGAGAAGTGGTGGTAAATAGGGTAAAGAAGAGAAAGGGAACAATAGCTAGACTAAGATTTTTTGGGGATCCTCCTGCTTCTACAATCTCTATTCATGGCCTGAAGAAGAGGTGATGGAAACCAACTCCTCTCTGTATTGGCTCTTCCTATCCACCCTTTCCCTTTTCTAGCATTTATGCTCATTTTGGCAGGGTTTCTTCAAAATTCTTGTTACCCAAATTCACAAAGGTTGAATGGAAGACCCATGAAATGACAGCTAAAGCTGCCTGATTTGTCTTAGGTCTACCCCTCCTTCACACAGACTCTCGACTGGAAAACATGACTACCTGGAATGAAGATAACAGAAAAATAATTATATGTTTACAATATCCCTTTCCTTAGTACAGTTAAGTATGTAGGTACTTATCATCTCTTCTATTTGTAATATAATCATTAGTAACTACCTTGATTCTTCAATCTGGAGTCCCTTGGTACAATGGAGGAAAGGAAGGAGAGAGAGAAACCCTTGTCAGATGCCCTGAGGTAGTCCAGGAAACAAGAGCACCTTCCAGGATGCCCTCAACAAAAACAAGGTCCTCATAGGAAGGAGCTGACTTACTGGCAGGGTAATTCTTTCTAGATAATCTACTGTCTTTTACTACTGTCTTTTACTAAGGAGATATCTTTTTCACTAAGGCTGTTATTTTTCTTAAGGTTATATCTGTTTAATAAGTTCTTTGACTTTATTGATCTATGTGTGATGACTGTATATTTATTATGTCAGCTCCTTTATGTCCAAAAATCTTGTCCTGAAAAGCACCTACCCAAGTACCTTTTTGGTAGTAAGATGCTCAGTAGAACAGTAGAAATCATCAATAGTTCCATTGGCTTTCTGCCCAAATCTTTCCACTGAGCAATCCTCCTGCGTTGTGGGGTCATGTCCATATATCGGTAGTTATCATAGAGTGCCGGCTACTCGTAAGACCAAATCTTATATTCTGTTTACTTTCTGTTTAGGATAGAGGAGTTTAACATCCTGAAGAATTTCCAAATTATCTTTGACTTAGTCAGATAAAAACCTTTCCTTGTTAACCCTCCTTATCTCCTTAAAGCATGAGAAAATTTATTTAAAAAACTCATTTAAAGAAAATTTTGTTACAATACTGAATCAGGGTATGCGATTGAGAGAGTGTCCACAGTAACTATAGGAAATAATAGAGAAAAAGGCATCTTTGAAAGGTATGTTCTATTGTGCGCAAGTGAAGTTTGTTCAACAGAACATTAGTATACCTCCAAAGACAGTACAAAATGGATGCTCCTTTGTGGAAGGAAATACTTTACTAAATTGCTGTCTACAACTGCAAATTTATTTTAGTCTTTAAAGAAACAGGCATCCTCTTCCTCCTTTCAATCAATGCTTTAGAATAAATTTTATAAAGGCTGCAGTGAGCTAAGTATTCACTTTCTTTCTTTAGATATTCACCATTTGCCAAGTTGCTAATTATGAAATTCCTCAAGGATTAATTCTAGACCCCTCCCCCACCCCACTCTATAATTTCCACTGAGCATACATTGAGGAGTCCCATTTGCAATTCTCTTAGCTCCAGGGTTTTTAGCACATGTTTTTGTCCTAATGTGAATTCCATTTCATATTTCCATTTCAGGGAAAGGTGTCACTATCCACCCAGTTGTGCAAGTGAGAATGCAGGAGAACTTCACCATTCTGATGAGGGAACAGAAGGCTGGCTGAGGACAAAGCAAAAGGCTGACACCTTGCAACCTCTCCCCAACCCCTACTCCTGGGTGGGACATATGTGACATTCTTTAGGAATCTCCCAGCTATCTTAATAGCTTGCTAAAAAGGGCAAAACGACCTTGGCAATGGCAAGGCCTCTGATATCTGGTATCCTATAGATAGAACCTCTTTAGCATATAAAAGTTCTATTGAAACCTCCCTTTTCCTTACTTCCCCCAGCCCCATGGTACAAAACCTGCCACCCCTCACAACTGGGGGCAGCAGCTCTTCCTGCCCATGGGTCCTGTCCCCCTGCCTTAATAAACCACCATTTTGCACAAAAGATGTCTCAAGAATTCTTTCTTGGTCACCGGCTCCAGACCTCACCCCACTGAACAGAACCTGTATTCTAAAACTTCATCAATTCAAAAGTCAAATTGATCTTACTTCTAAATTATCTTTCAGCTGTCTATGCTCCTTCATCCTGCCAATGGAAACTCATCCTCTTACTTCAGTGTAGGAAAAATTTTTAGTTCTCTATTCCCTACCCAGTTCAGGGCAAATTTGCATGTCCAAAATCTCACTAAAAGCCTTGTTAAGTAAGATTTTTAAAAATATCTACTACAAACCACATCCACTAGAAATCAAAAAACTTTCAGAGGTATGCTTTTTTACCTGTTAAAATGTACTTGTCTCTGTCAATAGAAGGGAATAGTATCAAGATCTAATTCTTTCCTATTTTTACTAATGATACATGCCCTATTAAATTTTAAGTGGATTTTTCCTTTATACATATGTATGAGATTTTACAAGAATATTTATGTTTATATGGGTTCCTTTTTTTCTCCCAAGCTAAACAAAATCTTATTTCTCTTTGCCAGTATTAGTGAATAGTCCCTTTTCTGTTTAAATATAAATGAAGATATAAAATATATTTAACAGGACACAAGTTAATGACTTTAAATTTACAATTTTATAGTTTTATACATGTGATTTTATAACCATATGACAAATAAAATGGGATTGTTTTTCATGGTACAGACTACGATTCTACATGTATTGCATAACCTATATAAAGTGCAAGTAAAAGTATGATGAATTAGTATGATGAGAAATAAAAATGAACCACTAGGTAAATAACTAATTATTTACCTAGTGGTTATAACTAAATTATAGCTAAATAAATAATTGTTCCTTTAATTATTTAAGGGAAGATTGCCCAAATTTTATGGTCTATTTAGATGGATAAAACTGAGAGATGAACAGAGAGAGTGAGTTATTCATTCCAACACAAAATCTAGTTTTGGGAAACCATCAGAGATACCAATGAGATGACTAATTAAAATAGGAATGGAGCAGCACTGTTTTAGAAGAGTAAAACTTCTAATAATGTGATGTATTTTGATGAAGAGGCTTCAAGGAAAATAGAAGATTCATTGCCTTGGGTTCTTATCATTTTTTCCCCCAGATAATAAGATGTAAAAAGGGAAAAATACTTTAAAAAATAAAGCTGGGGGCACACAAGATGATAGTACAGGAACATCCTGAACTCTTCTCCTCCCATAGACGCACCAAATCTACAGCTACATATGGATCGTTTGCCTCTGAAAAAGACTGAAAACTTGGTTAAATGCTCTCAACAGTAGGATTACATCCATCAGGGTAGAGAGGCAGAGACATGGTCTCAAAACCCCACCCCACCCCCACCACCCAAGTGGCAACACACTATAGGGAGGGATTGTAGCAGAGAGGTGCTTCTCTGAGGAATGCAGTCCATGTTGACCACCCTGGATCCAGGAATCTACACTGGAAAGATGAGCCCCCAGAACATCTGGCTTGGAAAACCAACAGGCCTAATGTGCAAGGGTTTTAAAACCTACAGGAAAACGATCCCTATCTTGGAGGGCTTACATGTGGTCTCACTCACCCCAAGACCCAGAAAAAAAAAGAGCAGTCTGAAAATCTCCTAGATTATAACTGGAAGAGATTCATTCTCTGGTCTGGGGGCACTGACTGGAGGAGTGGGGAACTGTTAAAATGTTCCCAGGAGACAGAGACACTGACAGGTGCCATAGTGACACTTTCCATATAGCCTGCCAGCACAGGTTGGTGAACTCAAATGCAGCATCCTCCCACTGCCTGGGATGAGTGGGCACAAGTGGTTGCAGCACTTGCTGAGACAAGAGTGTTATACCCGAGTTTTCGCGTCCGAGAGACCACCAAGGAGCCAACACTGATGCAATCACATGAGGGTTTATTTGACAAGCTTAAGCTTGGGCCCAAGTATACCCGACACAGCAGGGTAGGGACTTGGACCCCGAACCAGATTACAGTCAGAGTTTTTAAAGGCAGAGTAGGGGTGGACTCGGCAGTGGGTGAGGACAAAGGGGATTATGGATGATGTAAGTCTCTAAGAAATTTTGGAAGCAAGGTCTCCAGGACCTTGAGGGGCTAGCTATTGTCTGGGGAAAAGGTTATTCATTATCGGTAATAAAAATCTTCTTGTGAGACCCTTTAGATGTATATCAGTGGGCCATATGCTTGGGAATGATTCTCAACACTATCTTGGAGGCTTAGAGATAAAGTTTCCTAAAGGAATTGTTAAAGTAGACTTAAAGGATCCTGGTTGGACCTGTCAGGGTAGGGGGTCGGTCAGGCTAGGATTGTCCTTAGCAAAACCTCAAGGTGAGAGCAGTTAAGTCCCCAGGGGAGACCCACTCTGTCTGTTTTAAGGGCTTTCAGTAGGTAAGAAATTTTAATGATTTTCTTCTGCCTCTGTTTCCAACATCACAGAGAGTATGAGCAAGAGCAGTTGCAATGTTCTTCCTTCTGGGGCTGGGGCTTGTGAGGAGGCAATTATTATCCAGGGGATACTTTCAGATATCCTGGCCTGGAGGCCAAAAGGGATTACAATTGTGGCCTCACAGGACAGTATATATTTGCAGATTACCAAAGCTGCTGCCTGAGGGTCTTCTAATCAGTCTGAAACTAGGTGGTAAATGAGGTTCTTCTCTTTGGATCACTGACAGATCTTGACAAACACTCAACAATAGGATTATACCAAGAATAAATCATATGATTCAAATAGTCACTAAAGTTTGAGAGACAACCAAGAGCTAGGGCAAAGAGGGATTGTCACCTACACAAAGCTACCCCTTCAAGACTAAGACAGGTAGCTGTTTCAGCTAATACATAAAAATAACACAAAGAGTAAAACAAAATGAGGAAACAGGGAGATATGTTTCAAACCAAAGAATAAGAAATAATGATACAGAGATAAATAATGTGATAAAGAGTTCAAAGTAATGGTTATAAAGATACTCACTAAACTTAGAAGAATGGATGAGTCCAGTGAGAATTTCAAAGAAGAGAAAACATAAGAAAGTACCAAAAAGAAGTCACAGAACTGAAGAATCCAATAACTTAAACTGGAAAATACACTGGAGGGCTTCAGCATCAGATTGGAAAACTAGAAGTATAGATAAGTGAGCAAAAAGATAAAGGAATGAGATTCACCAAACAGAGCAGCAAAAAGAAAAAAAAAAAATGATAATTTTTAAAAATGAAGAAAACCTAAGGGACCTTTGGGGCCATAACAAGTGAAACAATATTTGTAGTATAGGGGTCCCAGACAGAGAAAAAAGAAAAAAAGGGGGGGGAGCAGAAAACTTATTTGAAGAAATAATGGCTAAAAGCTTCCCTAGCCTAAGGAAGGAAACAGACATCCGGATCCAAGAATCCCACAGAGTTCCAAACAAGATGAACCCAAAGACAGCCACACTATAATCAAAATGTCAAAACTCTAAGACAAGGAGAGACTATTAAAAGCAACAAGAGAAAAAAAAAATTGTCATGTATGAGAGAAACCCCTTAAGACTATAAGCAGACTCCTCAGCAGAAATTTTGCAAGTCAGAAAGAAATGGTGGCATGACATATTCAACGTGCTTTAAAAAATCCCCAAATCAAAACTTTTTCAACCAAGAATACTCTACCTAGTAAGAATATCATTCAGACATGAAGGGGAAAAAAAAAAAAAAAAAGAGAGAGATTTCCAGACAAGGAAAACTAAAGGAGTTCACCAGCATTAAATTAGCCTTACAAGAAATATTAAAAGTACTTAAGCTGAAATTAATACAAAATTAATAAAAAAAAAGTTTAAAATACCACACACATGCACACACATGTGTATATATATATTCAGTGTTTTTTATGTAGTTAAGAAGAGAAAGAAACACTCATACCAAATCTACTTGGCGTCATAATAAAAAAATTCTGATAGGGGAAGATCTTCTATCTTGAAAATTTTTGTTTCTGATATTCTCAGTTCTCTAGGTGTCTGTGATACAGTTATCTTATATATAGTTAACATTGCTTTTCTACAGAGAGCTTAACATGATCAGATGTGTCATAATATCATCAATTGACTCAAACAATAATTAATTAGTTATCAACCCAGGATATTTAACCAGAGACAGAAGAATCTCTTTAGTTAGATTATTATTTAAATATGCTATTTAAAAAATGGCCTGTAGTAAAAGATAATAATTCAGTCTATTAATGGAAAAACTTATTATAAATATTAAAAAGCTTAATTTTAACTTTCTAATATAATTTTTCCTATTTAGAAGTTTATAGTATATGACAGGCTTCTACAAATCCTATAAGCATTTAATGAATGTTTTCTTTTATAATAGTTTTTTATACTTCTTCCTCAAAATAAGATTCAAAAGAGAAAAAAAGAGTGAATGCTTAAGTGTACTTCATTTTTTTATTTCAAGGTAAGCATGTTAATGTGCTAAAAAAAATAAAATAAATTTTAAGTATATAAATGACAAAGGATGCAAAAGATCTGTTTGAGATACTAAATAGCAAGAAGTTTGGAAAAATGGTTAACATCAGACATGAGATTATTATAAATAATAAACAAAAAGTCATTGATCAAAGAATTATAGACAACCAATGGTTAACTAACTGAAAGTTTATGAGCTATAATATGAATGTTTTAGAAATTGGATATAATACAATCCTGTTCAAGGGTGTCTGAGTGGCTCACTGGGTTAAAGCCTCTGCCTACAGCTCAGGTCATGATCCCAGGGTCCTGGGATGGAGCCCCGCATTGGGCTCTCTGCTCAGCAGGGAGCCTTCTTCCCCCCTCTCTCTGCCTGCCTCTCTGCCTACTTGTGATCTCTCTCTATGTCAAATAAATAAATAAATAAGATCTTAAAAAAAATAAAAGACATGGAAAAATAGTAAAGAAAATAGAGTATTGCAGGATTAGTTGTATGCATAGCTGTCAATAATATAAATGAATTGAGGGATGGCTCAGTTGTTAAGCATCTGCCCATCTGCCTTCTGCTCAGGTCATGATCCCAGGGTCCTGGGATCCAGCCCCACATTGGGCTCCCTGTTTGTGGGGAAGCCTGTTTCTTCCTCTCTCACTCCCTCTGCTTGTGTTCCCTCTCTGTCTCTCTCTCAAATAAATAAATAAGAGCTTAAAAAAAAAAACAAATAAATATAAATGGATTGAAATGGGAAAAGATTACTAGTAGGTTTTAATAATAATGGATTTTTTTTATAAAATGAAATACTTGCAAATTTTCGAAGTAATAGATTTACATTTATAGTTTTTACTTTTGTGAGAATTGACACGTATTCTAAAATTTCTGTGAACATGTAAGTAATCTAAAATACCTAAGACATTCTTGAAAAACAAAAGCAAGGAGGAAAATAGGGTACAGGAAAGGGCATGACTACAATTCAATTGGCAAAATACATTTTTAAACAATCCTAAAATACCCATTTAGAAAATTATAAATTCTTATCCCTAGCTCATGCCATAAAGAAGAATGTATTTATATGAAATAAAAGAATCTAAATACCTAAATAAGTAAATATATCCTAAGTATGAAAAATATTTAATAAAAATACATAAATAAAATATAAAAATAAGAAATAATAGGCTTATAGAAGAAATTATAGGATAATATCTTCATGTGCTTGGCAAGACAAAAATTTATTATAGAGAATGTAAAATGTCTGGTCATTTAAGGAAGGACTGTTAATTTGCACTCACTAAAGTTAAGAATGTTTGCTTATAAAATTTGTAAAAAAGTTTTACAATACATATAGTCTATAAAAAAATCACATGTATAGTATATAATTAACTTCTACATATCAATAAGACAAAACAAATAACCCAATAATAAATACAGATATATCTTGGGGACACCTGGGTAGCTCAGTTGTACAAGTGTTTGCCTTCAGCTCTGGTCATGATCCCAGAGTTCTGAGATCAAGTCACACATCGGTCTCCCTGCCCAGCAGGAGCCTCCTTATACACAGAAAACAAATAATGTGGAACCATGGGAGAAATGAAAAATTTCCCTTACCACCCCAAAAAAAAGGCAAATAAGAATTTGAAAATACTAGAAAAGCCAATGTTTTCTTGAAAAATTATAAAATTTTTTGACATCTGTAGAATTAGATCAAACCAATAGTTTGATATGTAAATATTTATGACCTAAATGATTCAATAGTAAATATAAACCAATTTCTTAAAAAAATTCAAACCTCATGCAATTCCCAGTAAGTAATCAAATAGTATATTTCAAGAAATTAGACTGATAATATAATAATATTTATATGAAACAATAAAGGGGCAAGAATATCTATGGCATATACAATGTAAAATAAATGAATAAAGTCAAGGAGAAGAAACTATTACCAGAGATGAACATTATCATGGCTATAACAATGAAAACAGCAAAAGCAGCATGCACAATGTTAAAAGATCAGTTGCGTACAGAGAGAAGATATTTGAAACGATATGTTATTTGAATATACTGAAACCAGATAAAATATTAGTTTTCACAATATATAATGGATCTTTGAAAGTAGGTAAGGAAAATACAACCCATTCAGTGGAAAAATTAACAAAAGATAGAAGTAAAATCCTCAGTAGGAGATCCCTCAGAGTATCTTTGGATAGCCATTTGTAGGATTGGAAAAACACCATTTTCCATAAAAAATCAAAGAAGTTCTATTTTAAAAAAATGAGGTATCACTTGCATACATACAAAAAAAGTTGGATTTATAATTTTTACAAGGATGATGTCAACATGGAACTCTCATACACTTTTTTTTTTTTTTAAAGATTGCATTTATTTATTTGACACAGAGAGAGAGATCACAAGTAGGCAGAGAGGCAGGCAGAGAGACAGGAGGAAGCAGGCTCCCTGCCGAACAGAGAGCCTGATGCAGGGCTGAGATCATGACCTGAGCTGAAGGCAGAGGTTTAACCCACTGAGCCACCCAGGTGCCCCTCTCATACATTTCTGATGTGAAATTAATTGGTCTCCATTTTTAAGGGAATTTACCAATATCTAACATATCAATGTATATCCCTTTCTAAAACTTAAATATTTTAAAATAAAATTAACATTCTGTAACAGATTAATCAGATTAACATCATACACCTACTTATGGTATGTGTTGAGGGAAGAAACATCACCAAAATAGTATTTTTACCAAAATCTTTTAACCTGTACCTAACATGAGGAAAATAATGGAAATAAGCCTAAATTAACTGGCCTCCTAAAAACAAACAAAATCTTATCCAGACTTTAAAAAATGCCATTGTTATTAAATGAAATGGAGATAGTGATCTAGATTAGAGAAAAGGAAAGAGACATAACAACAAAATACACAAAACGTAATTGGTGTGTAAATTAAAGAATAACAACTATCAAGAAATTGTAGAAGCTTAAATAGGGACTGAATATTAGATAATACCATAACAATAGTAAATTTCTTGAGTGTTTTAATTTTATTATTATTTCATTGGAAAATATTAAATAGAATTTGCCACCTCAAAAATGGTCTCTTTGGCATAGAATTATTTTATGCTGATTATTTTTAAGAAGTGGCAGACATAGGAAAAAACTCTTAAAACAAAGTAGAACTTACCCTCTCATAAGAGATATTTACATTTATAAAGGAAATTTCTATTTTTAAGGGTATACTCTTTCTTTGTACCAGGAAGAGAATAATGATTAAATCTTAAGAACCTTAAGGGAAAAAGCACACTAATCCTATACATGTTTAGTGAGCTTTTCCTGTTAGCCTCCTATAATTGGTTCCCCACACCCCAATATCTTCTGGCTTTAGCTGGGGTTGTTATTCTGCTAGTGCGTTGGGCCATTTAATGGAGTTATTCAGTTTTCCTTAGTCTCTCCCATTTACACAGGAGGTATACATGTTATTAAACTTCTTTTGTTTTTCTCCTCTTAATCTTTTATTAAGGGGGATCTCAGCAAAGAACCTAGAGGGATAAATGGAAAATTATTTTCCTCCCCTACAGTGCACTTGTTAGGAAACGTCTGTCACTCACTTTCTAATAGTTCAGCAAAAATCTGTATCTCTCCATCCATTTATTTATCATCTGTTATTATCAAATGACAAAACAATTTAATAACAAGTTTGATGTCCTTTATTCATAAGAAATAATCCATGGATTGGGGAAGTACAGTGCCTCATAAGCCATAGAGTACCACTCTCAAGGAATTTGACATAAAAATGAGTTTTATAAAGAGTAAGAAGCAACATGGAAACACAGCATGATTGGCTAGGAGGTTAGGGCTTTCCTTAGAAGGCTAGCAGATCCTATTTTCTAGGGTAAAGTAAGATTGCTAAGGCTGAGTTGGAAGATGAATATTTACCCCAAAAATACAGATGTAGTAAAAAAAAAAAAAAAAAAAAAAAAGGAGCAGCTGCATTCTAATGTTCATAGTGGCAATGTCCACAATAGCCAGATTGTGGAAAGAGCCCAGATGTCCTTCAACAGATGAATGGATAAAGAAGATGACGTGTTTATATATATACAACGGAATATTACTCAGCCATTGGAAAGGATGAATATCTACCATTCACATCAACATGAACAGAACTAGAGGAGATTATGCTAAGTGAAATAAGTCAATCAGAGAAAGACAATTATCATATGGTTTCATTCATATGTGGAATATAAGAAATAGTGCAGAGGATCAGAGGGGAATGGAGGGAAAACCGAATGGGAGAAACAGAAAGGAAGACAAACCATGAGAGACTCTGGACTCTGGCAAACAAACTGAGGGTTGCAGAAGGGGAGGTGGGTAGGGGGATGGGGTAACTGGGTGATGGGGATTAAGGATGAGCAGTGGGTGTTATATGCAAATGATGAAACACTGAATACTACATCAGAAACTAATGATGTTGGTTAATTGAATTTAAATTTAAAAAAATAAAAATGAAAAAGAAAAAGGGAAGATTGTGATTGGTGTATGTTAGGATTTGGGGGCAGATGTATCCCTAAATGTAGGCTGACTTGGGTCTAGATTTGTAATGTGGGCAGGCCCACAGGGCAATCTTCATTGTGTGAATCCTAATTTACAAATTAATTTTTATCTGTCTAATCTATCATCTACCTGTCATGTACATATCAACATTTATATTTGGAGAGAAATAAATCGAATGTGGCAAAATATAAATTGTTTAATCTAAGTAAAGGTAATTTAAGTAAAATAAAATAAATTATTTAATCTAAGTATAGCTATTTTTTGAACTATTTGAAATTTTTGGTACAACTGAAAATTTTCAAAGTAACAATCAGGAAAAAGAAAATAAAGGTAAAAAATAAATTAAAAACAACAGCATCAGAAAAGAATGAATAAGATCCTTTACGATGAATTTAAATAAGCCTTTTGTTTCCTACCAGAAAACTAAAATAAATTTAGTTCTTTAAACAGTTAATATTGTTCCTCAATTGTCCAGATGGGGCTATTGGAATTATAAAAATCTTTATTTCTTCTTATGGACACAGCCCTTGCTCTCAGAACAGCCAAAGCAGTCAGCTTAATTACTCAATTATGCCTCCCTTTTGGATTCATGGAGCATGTAACACCTCCCCTTACTAAGCCATTTCTAATTTTAAAACTCTTGAATATAAGAATTCTAGATAAGCTTATTGGCTGCTCATTGCTTCATTTCAAAGTTGTTCAGGAGCTGAAGGTAAAACTATCAGGGAGCTTATTAGGTTTGACAATACTGATTCAAAAACAGCAGGCAGGCATTTTCATACAGTTGTGTCTTTGTTTGAGTGGATATAGGAGTCCTTTAAAGTCATTACATAATTGATTCTTAACTTTTCTCTGTCCAGAGTGCTATTGAATGGGTGAAATATCTTTTATAAATGTTGAGGCTCATATAAGAAAGAGAAGGCAATAGAAATAAAAGGTGATAGAAACAAAATAAATAAATGACTTAAACAAAAGGTAAAGGTATATTTACTAAGAGCAAAGTTGAACTTCCCCTAATACCCAGTTAACTTGATCTACCATGCAGATATTATTTTAAATACCCCTACATCACCTAGGCAGCCTCCTCTTTCTCTTCCTTATTGGTACTAACCCCTGAGGAAGATGGCAGAGTAAGAGGACTCTAAGCTTACCTTATTCTGTGAATACAACTTAGATAACACTCACATCAGTGTGAATAATGAAGTGACCCTAAGTGTCAGTGTGACCCAAAGACTGGCAAAACAAACTCTGAGGGCAGAGAAGAGGACACACTGAAGAGGGCTGGAAGAGTGAAGATGAAGTAGGGAACAAAACAGACCATAGCTGCCCATGGGAGGGGAAGGAGGTGGCTGTAGGCACGAAGAAGGGCAAGAAAATGGGCTATCGCACTGGGAAGCCTGCATGAGGAAGACAGGTCCCCGTAATACTAGGCTTTGAAAGTGAATTTCATGAATTGGAAGTACTCCCAACAAACAAAAGTCCAGGGCCAGATGGCTTCACAGAGGAATTCTACCTAAACATTTAAAAAAGAATTAACATCTATTGTCTTCAAACTATTCCAAAATATAGAAAAGGACAGAAAACTTCCAAATTCATTCTTTGAGGCCAGCATTACCCAGATTCCAAAACCAGTTAAAAACACCAGAGAAAATTCAGAGACTTACAAGTCAATATATCTGATGAACACAGATGCAAAAATCCTCATCAAAATACCAGCAAACTGAATTCCATAATATATTATAATCATCCACCACAATCAAGTGGGATTTCTTGCTGGGATGCAAGTGTGGTCAATAATGATGAATCAATCAACATGATACATCACATCAATAAGAGAAAAGATAAAAACCATATGAACATTTGAATAGATTCAGGAAAAGCATATGACAAAATACAACATTCATTCCAAGTAAAAACCCTCACCAGAGTAAGTTTAGAGGAAGACATACCTTAAAATAATAGAAACATTATATGAAAACCCCACAGTTAATATCATACTTATTAGTGAAAAACGGACTTTTTCCCTAAGGTCAAGAACAAGACAAGAGGATATCCACTCTAACCACCTTTACTCAACCTAGTGCTGAAAGTCCTAGCCACAGCAAACAGATAAGAAAAATGAATAAAAGGCATCCAGATAGGTAAAGAAGTCAAATTTTCACTATTTGCAAATGATATGATATATAAAACACCCTAAAGTCTCAATGAAAAAACTACTAGAACTGATAATTCAGTTAGGTTGCAGATTATGAAATCAATATATTGAAATCTATTACATTTCTATACACCAATAATGAAGCAGCAGAAAGAGAAATTAAGAAAACGTCCCATTTACAATTACACCAAAAACAGTAAGATACCTAGGAATAAACTTAATGAAGGAAGTGAAAGACCTCTACTCTGAAAATTATAAAACACTGATTAAAGAAACTGAAGAAATGGAAAAACATTCCATGCTTATGGATTGGGAGAATAATTACTGTTAAAATGTCCATACTACTCAGAGCAATCTATGGATTTAAAAAAAATATATTTTATTTATTTTACACAGAAAGAGCATGAGCAGGGGGAAGTGCAGTGGGAGAGAAAGAGTCTCAGGTAGTATCCCTGCTCAGTGCAGAGCCCTGTGTGGGGCTTGATCTTACAATCCTGAGATCAGGACCTGAGCCAAGTCAAGAGTCAGATGTTCAACCAACTGAGCCACCCAGATACCCCAGCAATCTACAGATTTAATGCAATCCCATTCAAAATACCAACAGCATTTTTCAAAGAACTAGAAGAAAGGCTCTTAAAATTTCTATGGAACCACAAAAGACCCTGAATAGTCAAAGCAATTTTTTTTTTTAAAGATTTTTATTTATTGATTTGACAGACAGAGATCACAAGTAGACAGAGAGGCAGGCAGAGAGAGAGAGGGAAGCAGGCTCCCCGCTGAGGAGATAGCCCGATGCGGGACTCGATCCCAGGACCCTGAGATCATGACCTGAGCCGAAGGCAGCGGCTTAACCCACTGAGCCACCCAGGCGCCCAGTCAAAGCAATTTTGAAACAGAAAAACAAACCTGGAGGTGTAACAATTCTAGGGTTCAAATTACATTACAAAGTTGTAGTAATTAGGACAGTATGGTACTGGCACAAAAATAGACACATAGATCAATGAAACAGAATAGAGAGCCCAGAAATAAATCCACAATTATGTGGTCAATTAATTTCAAACAAAGGAAGAAAGAATATGCAATGGAAAAAACAGTCTTTTCAATAAATAGTTCTGGGAGAACTGGACAGCAATATGCAAAAGAATGACACTGGCCCACTTTCTTATTCCATACTAAAATTAAATTCAAAATGGATTACAGACCAGAATATGATACCTGAAACTATAAAAATCCTAGAAGAGAGCACAGGCAGTAATTTCTCAGACACCGGTGATAAATCTTTCTAAATATTTCTCCTGAGGCAAAAGAAACAAAAGCAAAAATAAACTATTGGGACCAAATCAAAATAAAAACCTGCACAGCATAAGAAAAAAACAGATATATCTAAAAGATAACCTACTAAATGGGAGAATATAGTTATAAAGGACATATCCAATAAAGGATTGGTATCCAAAATATATAAAGAACTTATATAACTCAATACCCCCCCCCAAAATATAATCCAGTATCAAAAGGACAAAAGACATTTCTTCAAAAAGACATCCTGATGGCCAACAGACATAGATGCTAAGCATCACTACTCATCAGGGAAATGAAAATCAAAACTACAATGAGATATCAACTCCCACCTGTCAGAATGGCTAAAATAAAAAAAAAAATACAAGAAACAACAAATGTTGGCAAAGATGTGGAGAAATAGCGTTCTGTTGGTGGGACTATGAACTGGTATAGCCACTGTGGAAGACAGTATGGAGGTTTCTCAGAGTTACTCTATGATTCAGGAATTGCACTACTGACCCCCAAAATATAAAAAAAACTAACTTGAAGGGGTATATGGGCTTCTATGTTTACTGCAGTATTTATAATAACCAAACTATGGAAACAGCTTAAGTATGCATTAATAGATGAATGGATAAAGAAAATGTGGTATATGCATACAATAGAATATTAATCAGCCAGAAAAAGAATGAATCTTTCCATGTGCAACATGGATGGATCTAGAAAGTAGTATGCTAAGTGAAAGCCAGTCAGAGGGACAAATACCTTATGATTTCACACATATGTGGAATTTAAGAAACAAAACAAAGGGAAAAGAGAGAGAGAGACAAACCAAGAAACAGACCCAACTATAGAGAACAAATTGATGGTTACCAGAGGGGAGGTGGGTGGGAGGATAGGTGAAATAGTTTAAGGTGATTAAAACTACAGTTATCTTTGATGAGCCCTGAGTAATATATGGGACCACTATACTGTACATCTGAAACTAATATAATACTGTATGTTAGCTACACTGTAATTATTTTTTTTTAAAATAAGACAATAAAAAGTTTAATAATAATAATAATAATAAAATGGTCCTTGGGAATGACCTTTAGAGTTCCAGATCTTTTAGTGGCAGATTCTTCTCTTTAGAATAGTTATAATGTTAATTAGTGAATTAACTGCTTACTAGATACTGCAAAAAGTATTTCCCCACCTGTTTTAGTCAGCATGGCATGTGCTCACATTTATATGGTTCATCAATAGTGCCTTTTTAAATCTTTGTTAAAAGTTATGGTCTTTGCAGTGCACTTATGAAGTGGTAAGCTTAAATATTTTTAATAGTTTTTTGGGGGACATTTTTGAGTACATATTTTTCTGTTTTCATAAATAACACCAGAGCCTCCCAAACCTTCACATTTATTATATCAAGTATATGGAACCTTATGGAAGAAAAATCTTCACTTTGTGAGCAGAAAAATGGCCTCTTCTGAACTTCAAAACACTGTAATGCCCCCAAAGGATACTAATTATTTCTACACTACAGCAATTTACAGAGCATTTTAATCTGATCTCTCAAACCCAGATTTAAAGGAGCCTGAAACACTGGAGGTAAGAAGTGTTTTGTCACAGGAGAGTGACTTGGGTTTATACAGTCCAGGTTAATTGGCTCAATTTTAACTTCAAGAGCACAGATCAGTTATAAAATAGAAGCATTATTTGTAATAGTCCAAAAGTAGAAACAATCCAGATGTGCATCAACTGATAAATGGAACAGAATGTGGAATATCCACATAATTAAATAATACTCCAATAAAAATGGAAGAACTGATAATGCTACAACATGGCTAAACCTTGAAAGCATTAGGCTAATTGAAAATAGCCAGGAACAAAAAAGCACAATGGTAGGATTCCATTTACACAAAATGTCCAAAACAGGCACATCTGTAGAAACAGGAAGTTTATTAGCGGGGACCTAAGACTAGAAGGATTAGTGGGAAATGGGGAATGACTGTTGATGGGCATATGGATTTCTCATAGGGAAGTACTCAAAAATGATTTTTATCATGGTTGCTCAATTCTGTGAATATACTAAAAACCAATGAGTTGTAGAATTAAAATGGATAAATTATATGGTATATGAATTATATTTTAATAAAAATTTTTAAGAAAAGAATGGACAATTTGGCTAAAAAGAAGTGTGCACCAAAACTTTAACCAATGATATATAAATTCAGTAGTGAAAATTAAAAAAAAATAAACAAACACAGGGTGAAACTAATTAAGTTAATGTTTAAATATATGATAATAGCAGGGGAATGCTTGCTATACTGGATATTTAAACATTTGTCTTTTGAGTTTAAATGTGCAAGCAGCAGCCCAATAATTATTTAAACCATTAAAAAAAGTACACTAGGAAAAGGGCTCTATGATACTTGGCAAACATCAGATTCCTGATTACAGTTAATCAGCTTTATGACAGTGGGAATTAAATGTTACAGAGCTAGAATACATTAGAAGCAACCACTCATAGACCAGTCTTATGTAACTCCTCATTTTTTCTTCTCTAAAAGGTATTTTTACAATCAATCCAATTCCTCCCTTGTGCTATAACATATAACATTGTTTTTTGTTTGTTTGTTTTTACTTTTCTAATTATCTTTAAGGACTTTACAAGACTGTCAATTTTCTTCTAACTTCATGGTTCTTATTGAAAATAAATCTATTTATCCTGGTTTTAATATTAAAAATAATTTAACTCTAGATTCTATTGAAAGAATCCTCTCCTGAGCATAGTGTTTTAGATTCTGATAAATAACCCATAATATACAGACTATATTCAGAAGAAATAAAGGTAGAAAATACAAAAATAAATAGGCTATTCAATGGTCCTTTCTCATTAGCAGCCCCCTACCCCCACCCCACCCAGCAATGGCTATAAAATCAGATAAAAATTCTAAAATTACTCTGTGACTCTCTCTCTCTCTCTGGGCAGGAATCTTTGTTGAAGAGATCCTAGAGTTGTTTAAAATTATTCCAAACAGTTACATGGATCAGATTAGGTTTAGGGCTATTTTGCTTTAAGTCTCAAAATCCTAACTCCAGCCAGAATCAGAGTACCATGACTAAAAGGAATTGCTAAATGCATGTCCTCATATAAGAGATGACAAATGAGTTGTTCCAAGTCATTAAGTCATTTTCCCAGCCAGTGGTTCCAACTCAGGAGTTCTCACTCAGAGGTCACTAGTGGTTTCACTGTACAACACAAAGTATAGATAACACTCTACCTTTTAGTTTGTAAAATGAACTCCACATTCCTTATATTCTTTCATACTAACAGGAACAGTCCACAGCAGATCAGAAACTTAAGAAATGAATAAATGGAATCTCAGGGATTTGGGCAATACAAGTGTTCTCAGAAGTAGACCTGAGTCTTCTGATTTCCAGCAAGATCTTAAGGGGGTTCAAGGTAGACCACTCTGAATATGCCTTTTTGGCATGTGGTTTATTGTTTGCTGAAAACAATTCAGGCCAAACAGATTCAGGAAGGGCATTTTACCTCCACCTCAACTCCCTAAAAGAATTTAGATAGGATGCTTATACCAGGAAAGAGCTACAGAAATAACTTTTTACATCAGAAAGATTTCTTCACCTGGCATTGCAAACATGCTCTTCCAATCTTCCTAGGAATTTTCTTCTCCTTTGAAGTCCCATACCCCTACCCCTTTCTCTTTAAAAATGGTATATAAACCTCAGTTGCCTGGCTGTTGGAGAACCTTTCCTATCTCATTAGGTTCCTATACATACATAATTAAATTTATTTTTGTCTTGTTAATCTGTCTTATCTCAAATGAATTATTAGGCCAGACAAAGAACCTACAATAAAAGAAGAAAATTTTTCCTCCCCCACTATGTTGTTTTCAAAATCATAGTCTAATGCAAATCCGAGGTAAGGTCATAAACTTATTTCTAAGTATACACATTCTGAAGCACTGGCTTTTCATCTGAAGTGAATTTGACCTAATTGAACCCAAACTGGATTTGGACCATGCTTTTGATTTTTGTATCACCATTTCTCTCAACATAAAGTATGTGACAATATTTATTCAATGAATATTTATCTACTGTCCTTCATATGTGCTGGGCTCTGATCTTATTTTGGATTTTTTATACTAGGATGACTCAGTCATAGTCCTCACAAAGAAAACTTTAAAAAAATATATTTTTATTTACTTATTTGACAGAGAGAGAGAGAGAGAGAGAGAGACACAGAGACAGAGACAGAGAGAGCAAGTAAGGGGAGAAGAAGAGGGAGAGGGAGATGACATGGGGCTTGATCCGAGGACCCTGGGATCATGACCGCAGGTGAAGGCAGACGCTTAACTGACTGAGCCACCCAGGTACCCCACCAAGAGAACTTTTATTGTGCTTGCAGAAACAGAAAACTAAAGAGAGAGAATACAGACAGCATTATTTTCTTGTTGATCTTGGTGCTTGATGGTCCTCAAACACTGCTGACTGCATAATGAGTTCAATAATCAATTGGCTCGGGCAAGAAAAAAGATGTAACTGACAACAAATCACATTTTGGTTGGTTTCTGTTACCTATAGTTTAAAGACTGGCTATCATTGCCACATTAGTGCCTCAGAGGAAAACACCACTTTGGAGTACTGTACTAAGTGAGAAGGAATGTAAACTGATTTAACTGGGGTTATGGCTAATTTCCTCCCAGCTGGAAAAGTCTCTGATTAACAAGCAACTTGTAATTGTTTTCTTTATTTACCAATCAAAGGGTAAGTATTAGTACAATTTATTGTAATGAGTAAATTAAGACAGTGACTTTCAGTGCCTGGGGGAAAGTATGGCTTCTGTTCAAAGGAGGTAGAAGCTTCCCTCCTTTCACAGACATTGCACCTGAAGGCCTAGGATGGACGGAAAAAGAGCAATGTGTGTTATGGAATTTAAAATACATATAAAAGCAATGTTTCCATTTGAAAAAAAAAAAAAAAAAAGGTCTGAGTCCTTAATTTTAACTTTAAAGAATAAAGAGAAGGTTCTCTCTTTCATTCACTAAAAGTTTTCAGTGGCCAGGGGTATGGCAAAGCCCTTGCTGTCCGGAATGGGAAGAGAATGTGAGTCAGAGTGGATGTCACTTAGGTGTTGTGAGATATAATCAGGGTGTCTTTTCTTGGATTCTAAATGTCTCACTATTAAAACTGTGGGTGGGAAAATATAATTTCAGGCTTGGAAAATTGTTTTATTAGGTCCACATTTATTAGTGATTATAAATGCATAATTAACCACAGAGTTCACACACAAACATACATTTTAAGAAAAAGATGTTTGGTACCCTTATCCCTACTCTGGTCTATGAAGGAATAAACATTTTATATATTATAATATTTATCAGATAAATTTAGTAAAATGGAAAGATATTCAGTGCTTATTTTATGTTACTGTGTGATCTAAGACTGTGGGGTAAAAGAGAATATTACTGGGCTTTGAAGTGAAATCATGGTAAGTAGTCATAAGCTGTCTTATTACTTGTGTAACTAGGGGAAGAGCATTTAATCCTAGCTCTAAAATGAGATTAGTAATTATTTTAGATGAAAAAGTAGTAGTTAAAATAGATTAAATGACATGATGGCAATAAATTCCCTAATCTAAATCAGTTTGATGGTATACAACATATTTTTGGTACAGATTACATATTAAAATATATAAAGACAACAAAATAGCATCATTAAGTAATGAGGGTAGGTCCAGGTAGAAGTGTCCATGCATCTCATTTTGGCAACATGTTTTTGCTGCTGCTGCTGCTATTTGAAACAAACGAAAAGAATTAATGTATTTTCTAGCTAATCTTGTTTCCTTCTGAGAGAGTAAGCTTGCATTTCTCTTAACCCAGGTCTGACAACTTTGGTGGGCTTTGGCATTTTTTTTCTTTTTGAAGGGAGACATGGTGTAGTACACTAATGAGTGTCTCTTTGATTTTTTTTTTTCCTGAGTATATGCAGAAAGAACAAAAGACCCAAAACAGCAAGCAGAAATATAATTAAGTATCTATAAATTATGTCTTGTCTAACTGGTCTTTTATCCTATGTGAGTGACTGGCTATGATTGTTTCCAGTTACATAATCTTTTAAGTTTGGAATCTGGTTGTCATTTAAAATAATAACATATTTTAAGCATTATCCAATGATATGGAGTGGGTGGGAAGGATCTAGTCCTGAAAAGCCAGAGTTAAAATTTACGCAACTGTGAGTGACTCTATGATGTGTACTTCATAGTTAAGTCAATTAACGTTGATCCAAATGCATTTATTCAGAGTTCAGCGATGTCTCCAATCCAATTAAGGTAAAGATGCTATAAGAGCTAAATTTTATTAGTCAAATGACATTTAAGTTGCTTTATTTTCTTCCTTTTTGTGGAATATATTTTGCTCTAAACAAAACAATTAAAATTAAATGCATATCTTTCTTTCTTTCTTTCTTTTACCTTCCTTCTTTCTCACTCTCTCGCTCTTTTTTTTTTTTTCTTTTAAAGTAGGCTCCACATCCAGCATGGAGCTCAATGTAGGGCCTGAACCCATGGCTCTTAGATCAAGAACTGAACTGAAATCAGGGGTCAGATGCTTAACTGACTGAGTCACCCAGACATCATGTTGCATTTTTTTAATTAATACACCTGTTGAGAAGGAAAAAAAAATTCTACCTGTCAAGATTCTTCTGGCTGGCCTAAGAATTAAATTGACATGAGACAGATTAACAGGAGAAAATCAAATTTAATTATACATGAAGGATTCCAAATGCAGGAAAAATGAGGTATATATAGCATTCTGCATTAAGGAGGAGGGTTAGGAATCTGAGGCTAGAAAGGGAAGAAAGGCAGTTCTCAGGAAACATGGGAAGAATATGCTTGGTAAACAAATGTTTGCTGGGTCATCCAGAAAACCGTTAGAAATAGAGAGTACTTTGATCAAATAGGCCTTGCTAGGTTCCTCCCTATATACCATACTTAATTCAGATTATACTATAGTTATTTATGGTTATAGATTCCATCCTGGAATAGGTTCTCTATCTAAATTTTTTGAGACAGTTGTGGGGGTTAGGGAGGAAACAAGAAGTAAAATTTGAGTTTTTTGTTCCTCAATCAACTTAAAATAATCTACATGTCAAAGAGACATTTGGGGGTGGCAAGTTTTATTTCTCAACATAACAAACTTGATCAATTTCAAGAGTATATTCCAAAGTTTAAAAATTAATCTTTTAGTTTATATTTTAACTGAGTTATAGCTCATAAGATGGCTTATGAGTGATATAAACAGTATTTCATAGTGCATTTTATATCTCAATACACACATAACAAAATGAAATTTCCTACCTTCACAAAAAGTTTCAAAACTTGAAGGAAAATGGATACAACAGAATCATATTGTAAATCTTTTCTTATGAGTACTTTTCATCTTTTGGGCATGCTAGAAATAAATGAACAATCTCAAGAAAAGGAATATCAAAAATCATTTATGTTGTTGAGGTCATCAAAACAAATAGTGATACTAAACTCAGGAAAATATTTTAATTACATTATAATACTTTGGGAGATTTTTGAAACCCGATTCCCAGTCCTATGGTTACTTAAATATTTTCAGGACAAGAACAGAACCCAAAGGAAATATCCATTCCAGCCCTCATGGGGACAGCGGAGTGTTTTGGTGATTTGCAAGTGATTTTGGTGATTCAGTGATTTGCAAGTGATCTTCACAGCATAAATTTATTCTCTATTTTTCCACAAAGCTCCATTCAAAATTATGTCATTTTCCTTCTTAAAATATACTTCTGTCATTGTAAATTTACATCCTGTCTTATTAAATAAGTAGTACTCTATGTAAAGAGTATGATTTACAAAATTATTGAGCATTCAAGAGTTATCATTGCTTTCCTCCCACCCCCTCATCCCCACTCCTTCTTCTTCAGATATACAGCTTTTTTAATAGCAGCAAGTCAGTTCACATGCCCCCAGGGACGACTGAGCAAAGGTACCATTGTGCTAAAGGAGGCATAATTTTCATTGCCTTAGGTAGTTTTAAGAACAATATTCAGTTAATCATTCATACTTACTATTTCTATTATTTCTGGTGGAAAAATGAACTTATTCAACTAATTTTACACTGAATGCTAAGAAATCAGTCTCAAATATTTATTATTATGATTGTTAATATTATTATTAACTGTTATCCATGTCTTAGTAATGGTATAATATATTTAATCTATTTTCTCACCACATTCTCTTGCCTGAGAAATGTGCATGAAAAGAAGTACTCTATGTACAGAAGACTATTAAATACCCCTTTTTTTTATTGTCACATTGCAGTTAGACATTTATTAATATATTTCTCTTCACTGTACTATGAAGTCCATTTGAGACTATGCTTTGCCCTCTGTATTTTTATGGTCTCTAGGACAGAAATTCTGGCACTGAAATTCGGGGAGGGAAGAAGGGAAGGAAGAAAACAAAAGAAAAGAAATGGCAGGAAGAATAATGATACTTGGATAAAATGTGGAAAGAGTTTTGTTTTGATTATTTATTGCTGCATAATAAAATTCCTTAAAATGTAGTGACCAAAACCAAGACCTAGTTAGCAGGCACCGCTCATCTTTACTCCATGTTGTATTGGCTTAGGGCTTGTTTGGAGCTGGAGAAACCGAGATGGCTTCCCTCATATGTTTGGCACCTCAGCTTGGATGGATGGAAACAGTGAGGTCTGGCTGGGTTATTCTATCTCCTCTGTAGTCTCTCATCCTCCAAAGCCACTTTCTCTTGTTGGGAACTCTTTCTAACAGGGTAGTTGTTCAGGACTTGGTGGCCGTTTTGGCAAAAAAAATGGCAACTGTAAGACCTCTTAAGACAGAGAACTGGAAATTTCAGACTGTCACTTTTACTATATTCTGTGATTCAAAGGAAGTCACAAGAGAGCTTGGATTTTAAAAGAAGAGTAAAAGACACAATTTCTTGATGGGGAGAGTATCATGTGCATATAGGTGTGGGAGGAAGTATTGATAGTCATCTTTGCAGAAATCTGCCACAAGTGGTAACAGCCTGTCACTGGAGTGTCATAGAAAACTATTTCTCAAACCAAACTGAGGAAGTACAATTTGACAGAATTTTTCCTCCTTTATTACTTTTTAAAGAACACATTAAAATATTTGCTGTTATACTTCAGCCTGACCAAAAACCATTAATCAAATATGTCCTAAGAGTATTTAGGATCATTTTAATCATGTCTAAAAGCATCTATAAATGTCTGTATTAATTAACTAGGAAATGTTTTAGATAAATTGTAAATTGCCATACATATATAAAGCTAGTCACAAAGTTAACTAATGACTGTAACTGTGAACTAATTTATAGGAGGGTCATACATAGTCCTTCTGAGCTTAGAAACTTAGTGTATTTTTCTGGACTACAGAAGAGCTGAAGGGTAGGGTGATAAGCCACTTTAAAGATACAATTGGCTCTCAAACAATGCAGGGGTTAGGGGCGCTGACCACCTGCACAGTTGAAAGCCCACATGTAACTTTTGACTCCTCAAAAACTACTTATTACTAGTCTACTGTTGACCAGAAACCATACCAATCACATAGTCTATGAACACATATTTTGTATGTTATATGTATTGTATACTGCATTCTTAAAGTGAGCTAAAGAAAACTTGAAGAAAATCATAAGGAACAGAAAACATATTTATAGTACTTTCCTGTAAAAAAAATCCATGCATAAGTGGACCCACATAGTCCAAACCTTTGTTGCTCAAGGGTTAACTGTCAAAACATTTCTTTTGAAATATAAGCCATAATGAGGCTTATTTAAATGGATTTGTGCAGTATTTACAGGATGAAATTTGTAATAGAAAACCTAACTAAAATGTAATGGAAGCTTTTATTTTTTTCCCTCTTTTAAGTTTATTATAACTGAATGAAATTTGCTATGTCATTGAAAGGAATTATACACACATGTAGGCTTCATAAAGACTTGAAAACATGATGTTACATTTCTATCAGAGCAGTACTTTGGTTAGAATACACTTTGATTCTAGTAAGACTGACTTTCTTTCATGAGCACATACTCCATGGAGTTTGGAAAATGTATCTAATTTAGAGGATTGTTACAAGGAGATGTCAGCCCACAAATTAATATCCATTACTGGTCATCTGAGTGGTGATAATGGATGTTCACGGTGGTTTTATTTTATATTCTTAAGAAAATATTTTTTAAAAATACCTAGTGAACTATGTAAAACTATTTTAGCTTCAGAAAATTTTAAACAAAATTTCTGGCAGTAATTTTTAAAACACTGAAAATATGTTTATTCAGAGCCTCTTTTTAATGAAGTTGAAGCCATTAAGTGATTGGAAAAGCCTGAACATGCTGTATAGTTTCTGGTGATATAAATGATTATTAATATGCATCTTCCTAATACAAAAGGATTCTGCAGCTAATTTTATTAATTATACTATTTTTAGAATTCTGACATCATAAGTTTATAAAGAAGCTAATATTTCAAGGTAAAATTTTGTTCAGTAGCCATGTATAATTATTTCCCACTTTTGGTAACTAAGCTACTGAGCAAACAGACAAAAAAATAACATGTTGACAGGAAAGCTATTTTTGCTTGGCTGCAATTGCCCACAGCTTCTATTTCAACTTCTTTTTCCCCTCAGGGAGTTGCTGCTAATGTGACAATCAATCCATCCATGTTTCTGGTTATTAAAGGACAACCTGACAGTCCTTTTAATCAGTCACTTTGCTGTGCCAAGAAATGGTAGAAATATTGAGGGGAGAGGTGAGGAATTACCATAAATCTGAGGTCAGTAATACTCTTTGCACAGGGAACCACCCTAGGGTCTCTAACCTAAGGTGAGTTTTTATGGTTTCCTTCAATTTTTCTTTATTCTGAAACAACCTTGAGAAAATACCAGATAATTTAGGCAGGGCAGGAAGCAATAGCCCATTTCTTCAGAATTCTTAGGGTGGAGCCACATTCCTTCAAGGTAATACATCTTATTTGTACTACTTTCCACAGTTTAACCTTAACCAGAGTCTAGATAACCTCCTAAACCTGTAATTTTTTCAAGAAATTGAGGTGTGTGGGTGTGTGTGTGTGTGTGTGTGTGTGTGTGATTCAAAGCAACTCCTGTCTTGTCAGGGAAGTAGATTGTCTTTCGATTCTTTCATTTGTTCAGGATCCTAATCAAGGACTCACGTTGAGAAACCTACATGCTTTTGTTTGGTGGTCACAACCACCCCCTTAATCATCTCCAGAGAGCTTTATCCATGACAACCTTCAACACACAGTTCTCACTGTACTCATCCTGGTTTTCTCCATGTCACACATACAACCCATTTCTATTTCTACTTTGGGGTCTTTGCTTTTGCCATTCCCCTCATTTTGCAATTGCCTGGACCCTTTTACTCATTACTATGGAGAACGTAACCTATCCATCAGCTTCCTCTGATAATATCACAGCCTTCTCTACTCTCACAATAAGTTTTTTTCTGATCTAAATCAATTGCACTCCGTTTAAGAAACAATTATATAATGACTTATCTAAGTTTTTAACGATGTTATGTCTATCAGTTTGTGTTGCAAGGTTATAAATTTGGAACTGAGGATTATATCCCTGCAACATATATCAGAAATTTAGGGGCCCTGGGGTGCTTTATTGACTGATTTCTGCCAGTCACTTGACAACACAAGATCAATCTCTTTTCACTATGTAAGATTCCACATTTCACTGAAGTGAAAATCCTTTCCTTCTATATGGCAGACAAGTTTTAAAATATATATATATTTTAGACATATCCCATTAAGATCATTTTGCCATGTTTACTTATATTATTTTTGTTTGCTACTATTGTGATTCCCTAATATTCCCTAGACTGCCCTGTTTTGATTATTTAAAATTCCTATTCACTGTTGGTATGCAACCATTGCAGTGATTGGAAGGAACATCATAACTTGATCTTTGCTACTTCTACTTAAAAAAAAAAAAAAAAAAAAAAAAAAGTCTATATTGCTTATGGATAACAAGTTGGGATAGGGGAGCTTCTTTGCTTTAATTTTTATATTCATAATTTATCCCTTCCCATTTCTTTTTCATATTGTTTGTCCTTATCAGGTCTCTCATTATATGCAGTAGAAAAATGGGTAAAAATGATCCTTTAATACAAAACTGTTCTCTATCAGGAACATTCCACTTCAAGATACCATAATATGGTGAGAAAGAAGTCTATTTAAAAATACAATTCCCCTTCCTGTCTGAGTAACATTCTTTTAATATAAGAAAAGATTCTGATTTGCTTTTTATAAAATCAGAATTTTTCTAGTATTTAAAAATGGAAATAGGTAAATTAGAGCTACAAACACAAAGCCACCCCAAATGCTGTCATTCTTGGGCCGAAGTATAAATATTCCATATTGCAGTTTTTAGAAAATAAATAGCTGTTAAAAGTAATTGTTTCCTAAGTATAACTGAGCGCATTACTGAGAGTAGATACTAAAACATGTGGTGAATCAAAAGCCTTGTTTTTGTATAAGACACCCACTTAACATATCTGGATGTCTACAGATTGATTGACAGCAAGTTGGTATGTGAAGGGACAAGGAAAGCTCATATGGTTAGGAAAATAATACTGCTTTTACTTTCAAATGAAACAATATTTGAGCAGAATGAGTTCTTGGGACTGATTAGGAATTAGTGCAAATAAATAGAAAAACTCTTCAGGCAATTAAGATGTAATTAGGCTTTTCATCACCTCGCTACACTGATGGGCTTGTCCTTATTAACTTTGCCCCCCTCTGACTCCTCACAGTAGTACTAAATATGCTCTTCCTGCTTCATACTCAATACCACGGTGGTTCTCAGAAGCCTGACAGGCAGGCTCTCCTTGTCCATGTCCTCTGGTTAGAATTAGCTTAAGAACCCATCACTGAACTCATGACCCAGTCCTGTTGCAGAGGTCCAGCAGTTCTCTTAAAGAGAAATTTAATTGTTTTGTGTAAGTTTATATGAATTTAGTCACATAGTCACATTCATGCATGCTCATCTGATAATGCTTATTCAATATTAAATCATTTCATCTTTCTTCTATATTGGTACAGAGGAATCTGCTGCTGGCAGGATTATTTATTTGACCAATACCTACCTATATCTTAGAAATTTTAAAAAATTTCCTAATTTAATAAAACCATAAAAATATATGAATTTTTGTTAACTTGTATTTTTTAAGGAAATATATATTGAATGCTCAAAAAATATTATTCCTTTCCCATTCGTCCTATTGTATTTGCTTATTCTTATCATGAAAAAACATTTTCTACACAAATAGTTTCTCTTTAGAGAAACTGGAATATATCATATCCAGAATAAGGTGACCTTAGGTTTAGGACATCAAGCTTTAAGAGGAAAAATGCCAAACTAGAATTGTTGTTTTTTCCCTAATTAATATTGAAAGTTGAGAAAGCCTTGCCTTCCAGTCCTAAATATGTATGAACCTTAACCTTAATTAAATATTCAACTCCAGCTGTCTTCTCTGAGAAGGCTTCCCAGTTCACCATAAAGCACTATTCCTTAGCTTTTAAAAGACATTTTTGTCTCAATCTCTTATTTGGCATTAATTTTAGGAAGACCTCACATTATTTCTCAAGTATATGTTGTATCCCAAGTGAGAATATAACTGCCTTAAAGTAAGGCTTTGTCCAGTACTTGTCAGTATTTCACAAAGCCTTATACAGGATAGGTAAACTTAGAAATTGAGAAAACATCTTCTGAAAACACCAACTTTAAATCCATTTACTTCTATAACATTCCTCTTTTATACTACATTTTACCTCTGGATTGATGATCTGTTTGCAGAAATCTTTTCAGAGACATCCACTGTTATCTTACTGACTGGTCTTTTTCCGAGTCCAACACAGAGGAGAACACTATCCCTAGATGTACGTAAAATCATTTGTTGTCAAAGTCTTTCACAGGTAAAAGGAAATGTAAGAGTTTGAAGTAAGAGGATTATTGGATATCTTTTCAGCAGAATGTTAGAGCCTCAACTTTATCTGATTCAATAGCATATTCAAGATTGTCTTCTTTCAGCTATTTTACAACTCTAGAGATCAAAGCTAAATTGTAAAGAACTGATGGCAATGCGAACCTTTTATGCTCAGTGGCAGAACAACTCACCCTCCTGTGTAAAAAGCCAGTTTTGCAACCATTTGCAAATTCATTTCAGTAATCCTGGTCTATAAAGTATCTATTCTTTGGATTCTCCATTGAACCAGTTAGAATATCTGTCTGGTTTCCTCATTTAATTATCGAGTTAAATCATATCTTTGATATATTTTAGATTTATAGGAGTCATTATTTTACATTGTTCAAAATCTTGATCAAAATCAAAATCATGATTTTACTTTGCTTTGAAAATTGTGTTTTCAGGGTGCCTGGGTGGCTCAATGGGTTAAGCCACTGCCTTCGGCTTAGTTCATGATCTCAGGGTCCTGGGATCGAGCCCCGCATTGGGCTCTCTGTTCAGCAGGGAGCCTGCTTCCTCCTCTCTCTCTGCCTGCCTCTCTGCCTACTTGTGATCTCTCTCTGTCAAATAAATAAAATCTTAAAAAAAAAAAAAAAAGAAAAGAAAATTATGTTTTCAAAATACTTAGTTTCCTAAAAAGTGCATGCTACTTGCAGAGTGGAGCATCTCAGTAAAAAAGCAACAAAAACCCTGGTTATTACTTCAAATATATTTTTAATCATAGTTCTTGTGTTTTATTTAGTTTATTCATGATGTCCTTCACTCTTGGTAGAAATATGAGGCTGCAGTAATTTAATTCAGTAAATCCTTCTATCTCTATAGCAGCTATGGAAAGAATTATGGGAAGAGTTTAAAGGAACTAATATTTCATAAATCATTAGCAGGAAACCATTTAATACCAGATTTCCTGGAGAATTTCTGAATTTTAATCATCCATTTTGTCTTTTAGCTAGTGTCTAGATGTCCTCTTATCCTGAGTAGTTTAAAAGCATTACTAACTTCTTGTTCTTTTTAAAGTGAAATTAAGTGGCACAAATAAAAACAACAAAAGATAACACTTTCTTAACCAGGTATTCAAAATGCCCCTCTCAACATGTATTTTCTGTCTTATCTTTAACCATCATAAACTACATACTATACATGGCCACCCTAAATGTTCTCTTCCTACATGTTGTAATTTATTTTCTAGTACGACTCTTCATTCCATTTTTTTCTTCTTAATATTCATTAGGACCCAGTTTTACTTAGCTTTTCTAGTTCAGTTCAAATGACACTTTCTCTTACCTGATTTAATCTATTTCAGACCTGAACCCGTAGAAAACTGTTGGCAAAGTCAGTCTCATGCCTAGTCTTTCTGCCCCAATTCAGCTACATAAGAATTGGCCCTGAACTTGGAACTCTTCCTTCCCAAGAGATAGGAAGATCACACAGCCTGTGCCAGGTTTATCACAAGTGTGGGAATAGTTCTCTCTGCTTTATGCTCAATAAATATTCTGTTGTCTCTGCTTAAAGCATGTGTGTCATATGACACCTGTCCAATTCCAAAGTTAAATCTGCCCTCCATGACGAGGTGACAGGGTCCCTGTACTATGGCACAGGAAGGATGTATATAGGCAAAATATTCTATGTTGGCTTTCGGGAAAGACCCACGACTGAAGCTGATCTTGCTCTTTATCTTCTCTATGTGAGTAAAGCATTGTTCCATCTAGTACTTGACTCAACTACGTTCTTGTCTTCTATACCAACATTCAGTGGGCAGAAATGTTTGGACTACTGTTCTTGGTATTGTGATCATCTTTGCTATCCCCCATGTAGTCAAAGTTCTCCTCTGGTATATGTAACTGGTGCACACTGCCCTGCTCTCTTAGGATTGATAAATGGTATGTGGTAATCTCAACAAAAACTATGTGTGATTTTCCTATATTATTAACTGCACACAGCATAACAAGCCAACTCAGGAAATCCTAATACAGGGTCTGGTTAAAATAACTGCTTAATAATAGAAATATTCCACTACAATGATTTAACTATAGAATTCCTAAATTCTAAGAAATGACTAGTAAAAATAACCTTAGCAGAAGAAATTATAATAGATTATTTTAAAATAAATGGCATCCTTATTAGGAAATCAGTGGACTTCCAGTAATTAATCCACATTACGTAAGAATTCTTTTACCATTACAATACTGTGTTCAAAAATAAACACAATTTCTTTTCCATTTCACAATATGGCACTTCAATTCACCCAGAGTCACAAATCTAAAGATGAGGAGTTATCCCTAAATCATTCTTTTATCTTAATAACCTTCATCATTCCCATCAAAAGACCCTATGAAACGTTCTACTTCTGAAATAAAACTAGAATATAAATATTTCTCAAGGCCTCCACTGCTAACATCCTAGTCTATATTACTATTAATTATCTCTTGAAATAATGCAAAGGTCTTATATTTGGTCCCACTGATTCTCTATATTGCTATTTTTATTTATTTTTCCTTAAGCAGACATAGCAAAATCTGCAATGGCATTCAATGTTCTTGCTATGATCTATAAATCTCCATACAACAGTGATCCTGGTTAATTCTTGGACTTCAATGCCAAGATATTATCTTCTCACTCACTGTGCTTCATACTCCCTGATGATTTTGAATACCCTGATGATTTTGAAGCTCAGTCCTTCTTCCACACTTCTCGCTTCTTCTTTCCTCTACCTGGATTGTTCTTTGCAAGCTATCTCCTTGGCTTATAATCAGCCTTGCCTATCATACACAAAAGAGGGGATCCTGGGCGTCTCAGTTGGCTAAGCGACGCCTTCAGCTCAGGTCATGATGCCAGGGGTCCTGGGATAGAGCCCTACATCAGGATCCCCGCTCAGTGGGAAGCACACTTCTCCCTGTCTCCAGCTGCCCCTGCTTGTGCTCTCCTGCTCTCTGTCAAATAAAGTCTTTAAAACAAAAAGAAAAGAAATGCCAAAAACTGATTACAAAACACTTTCTAAATATTTACTTATGCCACATACTATGCCTTGGCATTGGGGATACAAATACAACCCTAATCTCTAGGCCCTTTGTGCCCTAGTAGCAGAGATAATTCATGTAAATAGATGTAGGAAAGGTAAGTGAGCAAATGCTGTAAAGGAATGAGTAACAAAAGAACTAGTAAAATGTTGTAAATAATTTGATAAAGTGTTTTAGAAGTTATGAGATAACAGTTAAATTTTATAGAGAAATTATATTGATTTCATGAAAGATAGATATGTACTAAATAAGCATTTTATGTGTAACTATATAACTTCTCTCTGGGATCATCAGTATTCCGCAGAATTTCCTAACTATGTAGCTCTCCTTGATGAGGCATGAGCACATTATATATTTAGGTAGCATATCAACACTACACTTTCAACATACATTTCCTTCATCTCATAATCTGAACGTTAGCAAGCTTCTTGGGGAATTGGGTTTTAGAGTGATGAAGTTGTTTAATTTCCCTGTATTCAAAGAAAAGTTTGAGTTTTGGCTCTTTAAAATCAAACATATTTCTTTGCTCATTCAAAACTTTACCAATAAACTGGACACATGTAAATAAAAAAATCTTTAAAATATATTTTGTGAGTATATACAGAGCCCTTATAAATCAGATCATGGCCTCCAATTACTTCTTTCAGGTGTTTCTTTGCTCCAAAATGAGGACATGTATGAAAGTCATACATAAATAGTTACAGTAGTATTACCTTTGTATTTAAAAATTATAATGAAACATATTTGAATGTTATGGTACACTGGGATGTCAACATAGTAATTTGGCCTGCAGACGGTGTTGTCAGAGTACCCAAGTTTGATTCTTGGTTCTGTCCCTCCTAATTATGTGTGTGACTTTGAGCAATTGTCTTAACAACTATGAGCCTCAGTTCTTTATCTGGAGAGTGGTGATGACAAATTTTTTTGTTTGTTTCCTGTAGGCCTCTTAGTTAAGATAACACCTTAGATTAATGCCTTGTTTATATGGTGTGTTCAATATTTGGGGGTTTGTTAACTGTTATTTTTTTAATACCTACCATGTAACCTAGAATGGAAAAATAAACTAGCAACTGAAAAATAGGAGACATTTCCAATATTACCAATATTTGATTTTTCAGTTTCAGAGAGGTTTTCTTTCAAGAATGTGCCATTTGGAATGAGGTAATCATTATTAAATATGACCTCCACTTGGTCATAGGAGAGCAGGTAGTTTAATTTTAATAGGACAATTAAGCTATGGCAGCAGCTTGAAGACCAGGAATTTGAAGCAGCTGAGAAACAAGTTAAAAAAAAAAAAAAAAAAAAAAAAAAGACAGTTGTGGGAGACACCATCACACAAAATGTGGATGGACTTTTTTCTTATAGTGACATAATGTGAAGGTCTACAACATGACTGAAAAACCTTATTTGTCCTTCAAAGAGCAATTAAAAATAGACAATAAAAATATCTTTACCTACAAGAAAATTGTCCACATGATGTAAAGAATAGACAATAGTTTTCTTATTTAAAAAACTGAAAAGGGGTGCCTAGGTGGCTCATTTGGTTAAGTGTCTGCCTTTGACTCAGGTCATGATCACAGGGTTCTGGGATGGAACTCCACATTAAGCCTGACCATAAGGCTCCCTACTCAGCAGGGAATCTGCTTCTCCTTTCCCTCTGACCCTCCCCCAATGCTCATGCTTGTGTGCTCTGGATCTCTCTCTCTTCCAAAAAAACAAACAACAAAAAACAAAAACAGAAACAAAAAAACCCTAAAACAAAAAAATAAAAATTAAAAAAACCTGAAGAATACAAAAAAAAATGTCAAGAATCTAAGCAATTATACATTTGTGTATGGAAAAAAACTAAACCAGTGAAACAGAGAAAAACCAACATGGCTATGTGTCTTTGAGCTTTCTTGAACTTTTACTTAGATTTGCTTTTTCCCCAAAGTGATTTGCTTCATTCTCTTGTGTGTCTCTTTAGAACTTCCTGGAATTTTATTACAAAAATATATTTATAGTCTAATTATTTTAGTTAAGTTGCTAGATACTGACCATGGAAGCAACAAAATTTGACAACTAAGTATACTATAGAGATATAGTTTAACATAATTTGAAATAAAGAAAATACAATCTGTTTACAAATATTTGCATGACTACTACTAGTTCTTTTTGGACTACTAGTTTTTAGCCAGAAATTAGTATTCACTAAAATAATACCTAATATCTTATTAGATACTTAGAGCTTTAAAACTATTATTAGATTTTACAGCGTTTACTTTTTTTTTCTTCATTTTATCTTCCCATCTGTACATAGTCATCTTTTGCCCCCTGAGTTTTTGCTCAGCCTTTAGAAAAGGAACCCGTGTTAAGGTACAAGGGAAGGTAGTTCTTTCTCCAGGAGGAAGTCATTTATTTGACTGAGAGAACTGAGTTTTAGCCTCTAGCTAAAACTCTTTAACTCATCTACCACTCTTTTTATTTATTGTTGCCTAATAAACTCCTCACACTTAGTGACTTAAAACTACACTGCATTATTATGTGTGTTGGATGTGTTGGTCACGGTTTATATCTGCTTTGCAAGGACTTGGGCATCCAGCCAGAAAGACCTAGTGACTTGGATGCATAGAAGCTGTTTTGCTCATGTGTTGGTGCCTGGGAGAGAATAACTAGAAAGCTGAGTTCAGGGGGCACCATGAACTAGAGTGTTAACTATACTTAGACTATGTGGTTTGGGCTTCTCACACCATGTTGGCTACAGCATAGCTGGGTTTTTTGTTGTTGTTGTTGTTGTTGTTTGTTTGTTTTTTTAAGTAATCTCTACACCCAACATGGAGCTCTAACTCAGAACCCTGAGATCAAGAGGTCTCATGTTCTATTGGCTAAGCCAGCCAAGTGCCCCAGAATGGCTGGAATTCTTACAAGTGATCTCAGGACACCAAAAGTGAGTTTCTGGTGAGCAAAAGTGTAGCTGACCTGCCTTTTATAACGTAGTATCTATTAGTCAAAGAAGTCCTAAAACTTCTCCTAATCTAAGAGAAAGAAACCTAGGCTGTATTTGTTGCTGGGCAAAGTGTCAAAAATGTTGCTGCCATGTTTTAAGATTTAAAAGTACAATGTGTCAAATTATAAGCTTTCTGCTCTTCTTCCTGATGATGGTATGTATAGGTTCAGTGCACAGGTACAGGTATGTGCTCTTCACCTGTAAGACTAACATTCTTACTGGCTTTTTCTATGCTGCACTCAAAGAATCTGAATCAGGGCATAATGCTCAATGGAAGTAGCCAGGTAAATGTCTGTATTAAGATCCAGTATTCTCCAAGAGTGAATTTTTTTTTAAAGAATTTATTTATTCATCTGAGACAGATCTGAGAGAGAGAGAGATCATGCATGAGTGGGGGGTGAGGGGGGAAGGGAGCAGCAAAGGGAGACGAAGAAGCAGAGTGGGGCTCGATCCCACGACCCAGAGACCATGACCTGAGCTAAAGGCAGATGCTTAATCATCTGAGCCATCCACATAAGAGTGAATTTTAAGGTCTAGTTTGTCGATAGGAAATGAGAAGTGGTAAAAAGTCAAACGTTGTTTTTGTCTAAGTTATATTTTTCTATTAAGCTTCACCAGCAATAAAACTGAAATTGTAATTTAATGGAACTATTTATGGGATTACCCTCAAATTGCCTTTTTTTTTTCTTTTTAACATATTTTCCCTCTGGACCTCATGTACAGAGGCCTGAAAACTGTATTTTGTAGGCTCCCCTGACAGTTGGATTCTGTTTAGCTTCTGCCAACAGGGAGGACTCAAGCCAAATTAGAAGGCTGAAGAGAGCAAGAAGCCATGCTGCTTTGCTTCTGGTGGTCACCTAATGAAAGCAGCAACAGTAGCTCCTCCTTGCCCTGGCAGCCCTATTGCAGTAGCATTAGCAGTAGAGGCTCAGGAATGCAGCAATGCAGGCAACAGAGGCTCCAGCACCATATGCAGCAGCAAACTGCTAGTCCAGCAGTGACAGTGGTGGTTTCTGCACAGAAGCAACTATTACCGTCCTAAGTAGCACTGGCAAATGTACAACATGTACTTGGAACAAATATGAATTCTGGAGGTCTTGGCTTTTGTATTCCATCAATGCTCCTTAGGTCAACATGGTTGATAGTGTTATTTTTGTCGTTTAGGATTTTACTCCTCTTTTTATTTTTATTTTTTTGGCAGTATCAGTAGCTGACAGTAGTATTAAATTTTCAATTCTGTGCAATTGATTATTTCTTCCTTTATGTCAATTAAAGTAATAACAGGTGAGATAAATGTATATGAAACATGTATTTTTAAACACTTATAGGGAACACATGCAAGTATTATTTGTCATCCTGACAGATTGATATTTTTACCATTATGAAACTATTCCTGATGATTTGTTAAAGGTCAGTTGATCTGACAGTAATATAGACATTGGAGAACTCTTCTCCTTACTACTTGAATATGTATTTTTCTATTTATTTTCAATTTATATCTTTGTATTAAAGGTACATCTCTTGTAGAGAGCATATAGTTGGGACTTAATGTCTATTTCCAATTTAAACAATTTTTTTAATTTATTTTATTTTAGAGGGAGTGAGTGAGCACAGCAGGGGAAAGTAACTCTAAGCAGACTCCAAGCTGAGCACGGAGCCCGACACAAGTCTCTGTCTCAGGACTCTGAGATCATAACCTGAGCTGAAACTAAGAGACGCTTAACTGACTGTGGCACCCAGGTGCCCTCGATTTAAATAATTTCTATCTTTTAACTGGAGTATTCAGTTGATTAATATTTATTGTAATTATCATTATAGTTAAAGCTAGGTCTAACACTTTACTATTTGTCTTCTCTTTAGGTTCTGCTTTTTGTTCTTTTTAGCTAAACCAAGTTGATTACTTTTAGAAATTGTTCTAGGGATTACAATATCCATTCATAAATTTCACAGTCTTCTTAGAGTTAATATGTAAAATGTAGAGTTGCGGGTCTACTTAATAACCCACATTCTTTATGCAATGATGTTCATATGTCTTACATGTACAAGCATTTCAACCCTATGGTGAAAACATTAAAAGTTTTAAAATATCATATGCATTTAAAAGAATTAAAAGGAAAATAATCTTTTATATTAACCAACACATTTCTCATTTCTGGTGCCCTTTATTTCTTCCTAAGAGTCTGAATTTTTTTTTTTTTTTAAGATTCTATTTATTTATTTGATAGACAGAGATCACAAGCAGGGAGAGCAGCAGACAGAGAGGGAGGAGGGACACAGACTCCCCACTGAGCAGAGAGCCGGATGTGGGGCTCCATCCCAGGACCCTGGGACCATGACCTGAGCCAAAGGCAGAGGCTTTAACCCACTGAGCCACTCAGGCACCCCAGAGTCTGAATTTCTATCTGGTACTATTTACCTCCAGTCTGAAGAATTCCTTTGAGTGTATCTTCTAGTGAACGTCTACAGCGAGCAAATTATCCTAGATTATTTTGTAAATAAGTCTTATATTGATTTCATTCTTGAAGGATACTTCATTAGATACAAAATTTAGAAAGGATTTTTTTTTTCTGTCAGTATTTTAATATATGGTTTCACTGTATTGTGAGCGCTATTGTTTCTGATGAGAACTTAGCAATCACTGGGATAATTATTCTATTAAATATGATGGCTTATTTTTCTAAGACTACTTTCAAGATTTTCTTTTTTTGTTTTACAGCAGTTTGATGTGATGTGCCTTGGCTTTACATTTGTTTTTTGTGTGTGCTGCTTATGGTTCCTCAATTCCTTCTATATGTTAATTAACCATATGTTCTACTGCTTGATATTGTCCCTTTATTTCCTGAGTCTTTATTATTTTTAAATTTTTTGTCATACTTTATAATAATTTCTATTAATCTATCTTGAAGATTATTGACTCTCTTTCATCTCTCATTTGCTTTTAAATCCATTAGGTGATTTATTTCCAAGCTCAGAGTTTATATTTTTTTGTAGTATTTGTTTCTCCATTTGATTATTTTTCTTGTTTTTATTCATTTGTCGAAACTTTCTACTTTTAATTACTTATGCTATGTTTTCTCTGTGTCTTTTAGCCTAATTATAAAAGCCAACTAAAACCATTGTACCCAAAGTCTAACATCTCTGTCATCTCTGGGTCTCTTTTGATTTCTTGACGAGGAGCTAATAAACTATACCCCACAGGTCAAATACACTTCTTCACATGCTTTTCTAAATATTATCTGTACCCCTTCATTTACATGTTGTCTATAGGTGCTTTCACACTACAATTGGCAGAGTTGAATATTTGCAACAAGACTGTATATTTCCCAAACCTAAAATATCCATTATGTCATCCTTTACAGAAAAAGTTTACCAACTCTTGCTCTAATGCTTTTTTTTTTTTTTTCCATTTGTTGAGTAATTTTGGACTGTATCCTGGGGCATTACTAATTATATGTTGTGGTTTCTCTTACATTTTTCTATAAATGACCAAAAAAATTACATATATAGTGGGCAGTTCATATGGTTAAATTCCAACTGCAATCCCTGCTTCTGCACTTTTGGGCATTAGCTGAAATCTCAGCTCTTCTTTTAAACTTAGCTGGACTGCTTGATACTTGCCTCACACATGTCTAGTTCAGGGTTCACAGAAATGTAGGTAGAGTTTATCTATATAATTTGAAACTCTGCAGGGCTCTCTTTCCCCTGAGGTTTCTCTTACTTTCCAGCAGTTGTGGCTGCCTTTATCTGCCCTCTAGTTTCTTCCAGGCAGCAAGAAGGTGGTTTTTATACTGGAGCTCTAGCTGCCCTGCATGGCACTGCTCTCAGGCTAAAGAGGAGACAAATAGGAATCTTCCTTAGTCCTGTGTATTTCTTCTAAGTGTTAACCCTCCCCCAGTATTTTCCAATTTCTGTTCACTCCCCAGTGCTTTCAGGTAGCTGCATTTGTTTTGCTGTTTGTGTGTACACATGTTTATGGTTGATATCTGTGCAAAAATTGTTCAGATGAGAACGAGTCCTGCAGGAGCATTGGTGGGAGTGAGCCCAGCACACTCAACAGCAGCCACGGAGCTTTTTACTGAGTAACGGTGCCTGGCAGTCTCACTAGCACCCAGAACAAGTATGACTCGTGTTCATTTCAAGGGGAGGTCCTATCGCTGTACTATCATTGACATTTCGTGTATTGATACCACCTTCTCCATTTATGCCTTCTTCCCCGGAGAACTTCCTGATACTGAGCTGTGCTCCCTTTTCTGCAGCAGCTCTCCCGGTGTGTGTGTGTTTTCCTTCCCTATATTTCCTGCATTCAACTCCCCTGCCTGCACTACCTAGGGAGCTTTCTGTTTATTGACTAAATAATACTTATACATGATGGATGATAAATTAGTATTAACAGTGAATAATAATCTTAAAGGCAGGAAGAAAAGAAAGAAAAGGGGGGAGTTCAGATAAACTTTTTTTTATTTTTATTTGCTAGCTATTATTTTAAGATGAGGACATAATGTCCAACTTCTTTTTTTAACACTGTCATCTTTTTGCTTAGTACCTTAATTACCCTCTTAAGTGCTTCCTTAATAAGCATCTATTGAATAAATTAATGAATGAAAAATATATGGCTAGAAGTTCAAAAACAACAAAAAAAGAATTACTAATTTTAAAGTAATTTATGGTCCAGTGAAGTACTTTTCAAAATTCGTTTTTTGTGTTTTTTTTTTTTCTGTTTTGTTTTTATCTGAAACCAGAGAAGAATGGAGGAATTAGGAACCAATTAAACGATGTGTCTAGAAGAACAGAGGTAGAAAAATAGCTGTTGGTAGAGGTCAGGGCTGACCTGATAGGCTCCAGTGCCATCGAAGGATGGGGACTCAAACTCAGGGTACTATAAAACTCAAGCAAAAGGGAGTCCATATACGCGTGCAGCCTCCCTCCATGGGAATGGGAGGCACTTATATTGATAAAGCCACAGACTTTCCTTTTGCTATCATAGGTATGAAATTATTTTCAGGCTTGGTTGGTTGTCTAGATGAGAACAAGTCAAATACTGAATCATGGCTGCAGTTAGAACTATAAACCTGCACATACATAACTGGACACTGATTAACAATAATATTAGGAATACAGCTATAATGGGAAGAGAAACTGCACATATACAAAATGCTTAATTGTGCTATAATTCATAAGAAAACAACAGGAGTATAATTATTGTTTGATCTTGCATGTTCAATTCCTTGAGGGATGGGACACTGACTTGACACAGAAAGCAAGGAGCATGCACTCAAAGATCCATAATGTGTATCTATGGTGAGGAAAGGATGATAACTTGGGAGAAGTTCAGAAACAAAGAAGTATCTTCTATCTGGCAATAATATTGGATAGATGTTAAATTGTAAAAGTATGACAGTTATTCAATAAGCATTATATAAAGAAAGAGTACTGACAGATTTTCACATGCCATAAAGAGAATACAAAACAAAATGGAAATTTGTTTTATCAAAGAAATACTGATTTCCATTACTGGGAATTACATACCAGCAATGCCAATTCCCATGTAGTGCAGTGTGCATACTATTATGTCAGATTAGCTTTATGTGTATTTCATTATTCCCCTAAACTATTGATTCATGTTTCGGTCTCACTTATTATTGTTCAATGTTAGAGAAACATTAACAATATACATTTATGTTTAATTCAGTCCTTCCCTCTCAGTCATGTACAATACGCATTTGCCTAAAAACATATTGTCAGTACAATTTTTACCTTGGCTCGTACATGTTATATGTAAACTAATGAAGAAACCCTATTCTTTTGTTTTAGAAAACATGCTATGTAACTCATATTTGTTATATTATTAGGACCTGCGGGAGCAAAGAGTCACAGACTAGCTAAAGATGTCTCGCAGGTTAACATGGACCTCCAAGCCACAATGATGTTCACCTTTTTCTCATTCTTTCTCCTTAAGGCCATAGAATATAAGGTTGTCTTTATGAGGTACAGGGGTTTAGTACGGTGTTCTGGTTATTATGATATACTCCACTGCTTTGCAAATTACCACAGGTTTCATTAAATTCAAAGAGGGCTAACAGAGTTTACCTGTGGAGTAAGCTAACATAGAAGTACAGCATGAATCTCAGAGGTCTATTTGTCCTTTTTTATAATGTTACTAAATATCCCTTAGGACCCCAGCATAAACTCAGAGGAACCCATTTTAGAAGTAATCTGAGTGACATACTCTGTATTATAAACTTTAAATGTGACCCCCCAGTTCTTGTTTTGGCTAAGGATATGTGTTACAGTCAACCCTTCAGAAAAGCTGCTTTCCTAAAAGCTACTCTTCAGAAAATAGGAACAAAACCATTTAGCTAATCCATTCAATATCCTGCACCAGTGGCAGGAATTAAAGATTGAAAAGCAGAAAAGCCTTTAAGATTTTTCCTATGGGATGTTATTTGTTCCTTGCCCCTTTCCTTAGTTATCATCAATCACACTTGCTTGTTGGACAAGTCATTTCTTGTACAATACCAGTTTTTCTAACTAACTCCTAAACCCCAAGGAGCAGGAATTATGGCTGTATTGTTTACTGTTACTCAAGATGAACCCAAGGTTTAGCATATAAAAGTGCTGCAAAAATATTTTTTTGAATTCTTGGAATAGAAAATGGTAGATAGAAGTAAAAGAAAACCGACATTTTTATGTATTATGTTTTCTTCTCCTTTCAAAGTCCTATTCCTCTTATCTGACATGCGGCATGAATGTTTTTGAAAATAAGCAGAGAAAGAAAGGAAGAATCAGCAAACATCCGAATTAGGAAGCACAGAATACAGAAACTTTGGAGTGGTATAAGTGAATAATTACTTCTTTTGTTTTGACATTAGTGACTAGGAAAAATAGTATCCCTGGTTCAGAACTTAGATAGCTTTTGGCAATGATATTTTTCTTTTCTGTTGTCTTCTGTAACGGTTTAATGAAAAAATCTAGATTGGATGCAGCCATATCACTACCAAACTTTTGTTTCTCACTGTGATTAAGTTACATTCATTTTGTCACTTCAATTTAAAAAAATAGTAATAATTGGGGTTACCTGGCTGGCTCAGTCAGCACAGCAAGTGATTCTTGATCTCAGAATCATGAATTTGAGCCCCATGTTGGATGTAGAGATTACTAAAAATAAATAAACTTCAAAATATAAATAACTGAACGTGTTCCTTTTGTAATAGTTGTCAAATATAGAGATTACAATGGCTGAATAATATCTTGAATAATGAGATAATAAATTTTTAAAACTTGCGGTGCTTGCTTCCCCCTCTCTCTCTGCCTGCCTCTCTGCCTACTTGTGATCTCTGTCTGTCAAATAAATAAATAAAATCTTAAAAAAAAAAAACTTGTGGTAAAATAGAATAATCTCTATCAAAAGATAATTTTCTTCATAGGGATCAGTTGTTCTTAAACTGGCAAAAGGCACTACTACCAGATGAATTTTGAGTTCCCTCAACCATATTAAAAACAAAACAAAACAAAACCTGTGTCACATTTTATGTATATAAATTTTGTCCTACCTATAAATTTTTCCTGTAACAATGTTGTAATATTTGTAAAACATATTCATATATTTTCCAAAACTTGAATGATCAAGCCAGTGATTTTAGCACCAATCTTAAATGTTTACTTTTTTTTAAATTTTATTTATTTGATAGACAGAGATCACAAGTAGGCAGAGAGAGAGAGAGGAAGAGGAAGCAGGCTCTCCACTGAGCAGAGAGCCCGACGCTTGATCCCAGGACGCTGAGATCATGACCCGAGCCGAAGGCAGAGGCTTTAACCCACTGAGCCACACAGGCGCCCCTTAAATGTTTACTTTTAAGATGAATTCTACTTGTTATTTATTGTGAAATAACTTTTACAATAGTTCCTTGACATTCTGCATTGCTGAAATAAATTTTGTAATTCCATTAGCTCTAAGATATTTTAAAATATAATAATCTTTCATGGTATTAAGTTCAATGGTCATTCATTGGCCAAGTTTTATTGTCATCTGTAGGAATTTCAAGGTTTTTTGTTTGTTTGTTTTACTGTTGTTACAATGATAGGAGGAGATGTGCAACTATAGAGTAGTGGTATCTGTCTACACTGCCTATGAAACTATGTTGATTTTTGTGACTAATTTGACCAATAGAATATGGCATAAGTGTTTGAGGCTATATCATAAAGTTGCCAAACACTTCTAGTTTTTCTCTTGGGATGAAAAGAAGCAGAACTTGCCCCAGTCCCATAGTCTCTCTGACACAGGATAATTCTGAGATGACCATTTTTAAGAAATTGTAAAACAAGAGAAACTCAGAAAACAGTTTATAAATTACCCTTTTATAATACACATTTACATTTATAAGGGAAATTTACATTTGTAAGTATGTCTCTTTCTCTGTACTAGGAAGAGAATAACTAAATCTCTAGAAATGTTTTTCATATCTTATGAAGAAGCCAACAACTTAATTCTGCTTAACAACCTTATTCACATGAAACTGTGTTTTTCCTGGTAACCTACCATAACTGTACTCCCCACCTCCTAAACGTCTTCTTTTGTCTTTGGCAAGAGATGTTATTTAATGTGGTGGCTTGAGCCAAGTTGGAGAGTCACTCGTTTACCTCAGTATCTCCCAAGTATACAGGAGCTATATACATTATTAAACTTTTTTTTTTCCTGTTAATCTTTTTATTACGTGAAGGGTGGAGGGGGATTAGCCAAGAACTAAAAAAAAAATGTAGAGGGAAAATTCTTTCCCTCCACCAAAGACACTTACTGCTACTATAAAACCCAGTTACTTGGAGTGAGAAGGCCAAGTATTCACAAGGAGAAGCCTCATGTGGATGTATCAGCTGAGGGACCAGCCAACAGCTACCATGAATTGTCAGCTACAGGAATCAAAGAGCCTTCAGATGATTTCAACCCCTAGAAAATGAGTTACCACCAGGCTTTGAGCGGCTTCTGCAAGGAAAAGAGCTTTCCCAGTTGAGGCCTGCTCGAATTATGAGCAAAATAAATTATTGTTGCTGTTTTAAGCCACTTAGTTGGAATAGTGTTTTATGCAGAAATAAATTACTAGAACAGTCACTATTTATTATTTAATTTAAGAACATAAGGATGCAATTTATCTTTCTCGAGTTGTTCTCTAACATTTAAATATGGGCTATTAAAAACATCTATCTCATAAATATATTATTTGGGGGGGAAGCATTTGATATAATCCATAATTAATTTGTAAAAAATATATATCCACATCCAAAGATTGTATTACAACCCAAATGTTAGAAGCAGTAAGTTCTACTTTAGAGTTCTTTAGTTTAGATTCTATAACATTAATTTAAATTCTAATAAATATTATTAACATTCTATAAGTAAAGTATTAACATCCAAATTAAGTTTTATCTCTTCATTCTTACTTTAAAAAAAGCATCGAAGTCTGTTTAGGGATAAGGCATAGAGTAGACACAGGCCAGTCAACATAACCTAATCATATTGTGTCCGATATAGAAATACCAAACTTCTTGTTGTGTACACTGAAAAAAATATGTTTTTCTACTAGTTCTATTTATGCATTCAGTGGGAAAAACTGAAATTTACCTTGGAGCTGGTTCTTATTTTGTTTTATAATCAACCCTTTGGTGAACCTTTTGGTTATACAGTTATATATCTATCATTATTTTCATGAAAATTGTGAACTCATAGAAGTCCTACAAAAGTACATGGTTCAGACTGAAATATTATTTTCTATTTAGTAGCGTAATTTGAATGTATCTACGGCAGATGTATCCCTTTACATACATGGTGAATTTATTTTCTTAATCTAATATAGATGTTTTTATAATCATTTTTGTCGACTGGTCCTTAAAGGAAGACCTTGGACTCCTACTCATTGGCACTGGAAGAAAGGCTAGGAAAAGAACCATATTGCATTTGGTGCACCAGAATCCAGACTATTCTCTTACTGTTGTCAAAGACTGGATAAAGTGTCCAAATAATGTGAAATGCACGGTTGTAATTAAGATACTGGGGTCATAGAGCACTAACTGACCCTTTCAAGAGTTGGGCATTCTAGAGAATGGGGAGGATAATCCTCTGTGTACCTCATAAAATCTTAATCCCAGAGCAGGATATAAAGTGATACTTGAACTAAAAAAGAAAATCTTTCTGAATGGTAGGACAAATTGAACTAGAACTCTGAGGTATAGCCATGTGGGAACATTTCTGCTGATGGAAGGGAATTAGCAATTGAAATGGAAGCAAGTCACAGCTAAACCAGAAGATGAATTGATAAGGGATTCTGAATTCAGTCTATGGAATATTAGAACAATAATTCTTGCAGCTGTTTTATTTTCATTAGGTAGTCTCTTTTACTTTATGCCTAACCTTTAATACAGTCTAGTTGAAATTATATATGAGTCTTATTCTTGGTAGAGAAAATTGGGGAGATTCACATACTTCAGAACTAATTCCCATGAACCATACAGAATCATGTCACTGTATTATCATGGAGACTTATCTTTCTGAGTCACCATTAGAGTCAAAATGGTAGCTTGTGTTTTAGGGGCATTTCTAGTTCTCCTAACTTCTCTGAGGTTTTCTTTCTATATTTAGGGAAATAAATTAAAACATAATAATGACAGTTCTAGTATAATTTATATGGCATAAAGAGGCCACAAATCCTAGAGTTATAAAGAAAAGAGTTGCCTTTTTCAGGAAGCCAGCTAAAGGAAATGATCACAGCCAGGTATGCAGTAAGTGTGTGCCTTTCTGCAGTACTATGGCTTAAGAAATATGTACATTTGGGGACACCTGGGTGGCTCAGTTGCTTAAGTGTCTACCTTCAGCTCAGGTCATGATCCCAGGGTCCTAAGACAGAACCTCACACTGGGATCCCTGCTCAGCCAGGAGCGTGCTTCTCCCTCTACCCTTCCCCCTGCTAATGGTCTCTCACTCCCTTTCTCTCTCGAATAAATAAATAAAATATTGAAAAAAAAAAAAAAAGAAATATGTAAATTTGGCCAGATGTCTAAAGTATATTTCTCATAGATTTGGTCTTTGCCTGTGGTTCCTGGCTCACAACTCCCAAACTCTTGAAATTTCCTGAGCATGGGAGCGTCTTTTATCTTATGAAAATGTGTAAAAGAAACATTATTTAAAATGGAGTGGGGAAGGCCCAAAGAAGGAGATCTCCTGCATGTACCACTTGTTGTGGCTGCATAACCAGCAGAAATTATCTTCACAAAGGGAGGATATTTTTCACATAGTAATTTTATCTCCTTCTTAAAAAAAAAAAAAGAAGAAGAAGAAGAAACATCCCTCCCTTTCCTAGCACTAATGCACTTCTTGAATGCACTGCTTGCAGCCTATGAGAAATCATTACAACTTCCAACTCTTATTCTTCTGTGGTAAACTTTTGATAAAGCAATCCATGTCAGTTTCCTCTGAAAATCTAATAAATGCTGACCCTCCCCTTATCTCTTAGATGTGCCTTTGCTTCACCATAGCTTGCTTGTCCCAAATTACAATTCTGCCTTTCCCAAATAAACTCATTTTGCTGATACAATTACTATCTATTTTTAAGGTTGACAGTCATAATATTTGGTCTCTTGTCCTTAGTTGCTGAAATTGTTTCAGAGCCGTAAAGGTGAAACAGGTGCCTTCTTATTTATAACAGGCCACTTAACATCACAATTGGGTTTATATTCATGAAGTGACTCCTGGAAATAACCTAAGTATGAACTATTGCCAAGGGATCCAACCCAGAGTTTAGGGGTGGAACTTTCAGTCCTATTCCCTGATTTCTAGGGAGGGGAGAGGGGCTGAAGATTGAATCCATTATAAATGTCCAATGATCTAGTCGATCACGCCTGTGTAATAAAGCTTCCCTTAAATACTAAAAAGGAAGGAATTCAGAGAGCTTCCTAGTTAGTGAACACATGGAGATTTGGGGAGAAAGGCACACCTGGAGAGGGCATATGGGAAAAGGGCCTATGGGAAAAGGGCATCCTTTTCCCATATCTTGCCTATGCATCTCTTCCATCTGGCTGTTACTGAATTGTATCCTTTTATAATAACCCAGTAATCTAGCAAGTAAAATATTTATTTGAATTCTGTGAACTATTCCAGCAAATTAATAGAATCCAAGGAAAGGGTTGTTGGAGCTTATCACCTATTGCATATAGGGTCAGAAGCAGAGGTTACAACCTAGACTTGCAATTGGCCTCTTAAGTCTGTGTACGTGCCCATGTATGTGGCTGGTGGGGGACAGAGGGTGGTCCCTGAAGGATGAAGCTTTTAACCTATGGAATCTGATGCTATCTCCAGGTAGTTAATGTCAGAATTAAGTTGAGTTCTAGGACACTCAGTTGATTTCATGAGAATTGTTTGACATGGGAAAATCCCCAACCCCCACACATTGGAAAGAGTACTAGAACCTTTTACCTTCTCTACCCTTCCCCATTGTAGTTGGTGATCATGGACCATCACCAACTATAGCCCTTTCCTGCCTCACTCCTAACACCAAGTATAGCAATATGCTCTTTTTCTAAGATATTTACCTACTCATATGCATTTCCCTCTTTAACAGAATGGTCACCATTACTACTGTACTACAGATGGGCCATCATGACTACTGGAGTTTTGCTGGTTCTTAGAGGTCACCTAGGACTGTGTCTTACCTAATCATTAGTGGGCATAGAATAAAAGTGTGTTAGCAAACTCAGCAGGTATTTATAGAATGTATATTCTCTACACAGAAAACATAGTATAAGACCCCAAAATGAAGATAAGACCTTTTTCTTCTTTGGGTACCTAAAAGTATCTAGGCACAGATTTTATTTATATATATCTATATATAGACATATATAGATATAGTTATAGATACATAGTATAAGACCCCAAAATGAAGATAAGACCTTTTTCTTCTTTGGGTACCTAAAAGTATCTAGGTACAGATTTTATTTATATATATATAGATAGATAGATAGATAGATAGATAGATAAAACCTATATACATACATTTATCAAAGTATAGTTGACACAATGTTACATTAGTTTCAGTTGTACAACATAGTGATTTGACAAGTCTATTAGATCTAGATTTTTTTAAAAAGATTTTATTTATTTGAGAGAGAGAGAGAGAGAGAATGAGAAAGAAAGAGAGAATGAGAGGGAAGAGATCAGAGGGAGAAGCAGACTCCCTGCCTAGCAGGGAGCCCGATATGGGACTTGATCCCGGGACTCCAGGATTATGACCTGAGCTGAGGGCAGTCGCTTAACCAACTGAGCCACCCAGGCACCCCTAGATCTAGATTTTTGATCAAAGGACAAATGATCTATCAATTGAAAATAGAATATAAATAAGTTACAAAATAAGTTAAAACAAAACAACATACAAAAACAGAGCTTCCCTTAAAGCTAGTAAATAGTTAATAGAAGTGCCAAATAGTCATGTAGCCTGGATTGTCTAATGTATTTAATGGCAAACACATTCAAAATTATAATATTCATATGCCAGGCAATATCTAACCTTTTCCAAGGGTAAACCCACAACACATTTTCAGCATACCAGGTACCCCTCAGTCAAGATCTATAAAAAAGGGAAATACTTGAAATAGTCTAGAACTCGCATAGAGTATGATCATTAGTAAATGTATTTAGGTTGTTTGTAAATATTTTAAGAAATTATGTTAGTGATATTAAAGTATGTCAACCAAAACCAGGTAAGAACCAGGATGAAGAAAATAAAGTATTTGCTTTAGAAATAAAATCTGAAGAGTCAAACTCAGTAACTAAGTAATATTTTTTGCTATATTAAATATAATATATTTTGCTATATTAAAAAATAATCAACATTAATGCAAAAAATTCCCAACTGAAGAAATACCAAAATTTTAAAGAGAGGTAAGATCCCACTTTTCCCTTGCACAATCCTGCCTCACTCACCTCAATCTAATCTGAGCTCTGGTTCAAATAAGACTTTGTTTACAAAAGCAGACACTGGACCTTTGGGCTGTGGAGTTTGCCAAATTTTGTTTTAATATTGCATAATATTTATCTTAATTACTGAGGTTTTTGTTTCTGTTTGTTTGATTTGCATGTGTGTACCTGATGCCAGTGCCCCACTCTCCACTCACCAGTCTCTCATTGGAGCAGCCCCAAAAGATCATAAGTGATGCCTTCATATACTTTTCTGCTATTTAAACATTTACCACTGAATTTAAAAATGAGAGAATTAGAGTTCAACTAAGGTAGATCAGGGTTTGGCAAACTATAGCCTGCCCTTTGGTCCCAAACCAGTCCACCATCTGTTTTTATAAATAATATATACAGCTGAATGGGAACACAGTCATGCTCACTCATTTATACATTATCTATGCCTACTTTATGCTACAATGGCAAGGCTGAACAGTGACAGAGACCATAGAGCCCACAAAATATATAATATTTACTATCTGACCCTTTACAGAAAACATTTGTCAACTTTTGATGTATACCATAGAAGATAGGCCTTAATTATAAATTCTATTAATATATTTAATGTAATTCTAATGTCATTATATTTTAAAATGAATAGCTCTGGACAAATAGAGTCATAAATAACTTCCAGGTTAACATGTCCTTTTCTCTTGCCAATGATAACTGGGATAATTTGAGGGAAGCTAAATCTATATTTGACAGCTATATAAATGAGAAAACTTTCATTTTAAAGTCACCTTATGAAATAATAATGATTCCTCCCCCATGACTAACCAATAAAAATTACTGATATGATAAAAGTATTCAAGTTTGCTTACATGTCTAAATATGTAGTTACTTCATATTTATGATTCTGATGTATGACATGCTTTATGAGGGGCTTTTTTTTTTTTTTCTTCTGAAATACTTAAACTGATTAGTCATTTGTCAAGTAATTCAGTGTGGTTGTATTTTAGGATTGCTTGGGGAGATTTTTAAAGATTCCAATATCTAGGCTCTACCATATTAAATCCAAATCTTGGGAGAGTGGGGGGCATTGGGGAATCTAGCTTTCAAGTCAAAGTTAGGATTAGGATGAGGGTAACATTGGTTGCCCTGTGTGAGTTCAAATTCATCTCTGCTTTTCTCAACTTTCCCTAAATATAGGACTTTCTATCAAAATTTGTTAGGAGAAGGAAGTTGGGGGAAATTGGAAGGGGAGGTGAACCATGAGAGACTATGGACTCTGAAAAACAATCTGAGGGGTTTGAAGCAGTGGTGGGGTGGGAGGTTGGGGGAACCAGGTGGTGGGTATTAGAGAGGGCATGGATTGCTTGGAGCACTGGGTGTGGTGCAAAAACAAGGAATACTGTTATGCTGAAAATTAAAAAAAAAATTTGGTAGTCTTTATTGTGTTCATTTGATGCAGGGATACAGATAATTTTTTTTCTTTAGCCACATTAGCTAATTAGGCCAGAAATTGAAACAATGGGAACAAAGCTAATTGCTATAGTTCTCCAAAAAACTACTTTAACCAATTTATACCTTATGTAATTTACCCTCCCCACTTCTGTAGTTTATAATAATCTCAAATGTGCTATCTTGATTGGATAGCAATGGAGTACAAAATGATTAACTACTTTCCAAGTATTTGACCATTCATTTAATGTCATCCAGTTCTAGTAATTATTATTGAAATCAAAGGTAAAACATTTACAATAATAAAACCAGACTGAAATTGTGCTAGCTACCTGTCTGCTGCATTGTCTACCAGAAATCAAGCATTTTAAGAAGCAAAAAATTAATATTAAAAATATGATCACTAATGGCCAAAAACTCTTCATTTAAAACAAGCATACCATTGTGCACAAAACAATGGTAACCGTTATTTTACTAAAGTGCTTCCTCTGTGCTCTAAACACAGAAAACACAGAATCTAAGCCCCTCTGTTAATAGTCCTAACTACATCTTTTTCTATTTTCTTATCTATGACTGGCCATGGGTACTATAAAAAATAAATAAATAATAATGTTGACAAACTGTGAGTCAGTCAGGCTGGTAAAACAGAACACCATAGACTGGGTAGCTTATAAATAACAGAAATTTATTCCTCATAGTTTGGGAGGCTGGGAAGTTTAAGATCCAAAAACGGGCACTTTTGTTACCTGGTAAGAGCCTACTTCCTGGTTCATAGGCAACTGGCTTTTCATATAGGGAGGGATGAAGCTTGGTTTCTGGGTTCTCTTTTATAAGAGCACTAATCTCATCCATGAGAGCACTGAATTAATGACCTGATCACCTCTAAAGGCCCTATCTCCAAATACCATCACATTTGAAATTAGGTTTTCAACACACAAATGTGGGAGGGACACAAACATTCAGACTATGGTCACAAGCATATATCAGGTGATTTGTTTTGTGATAATTTAAATGTTACATTCTAGATCCATGTTTTACACACAGGACGGAGACTTGTGACTTCTGAGTAGTTGAAGGTATAAATTTCATTTACAATTCAATAATACCTTTGTTTTATAAAAAAAAATTGAGAGTGTCCCTTTAATTCTCAAGAGTAACAAACATACAATTTAAAATGATAAATGTCAAAAGAAATTGCATTACGTAGTACACTTATTTTTATTTTTTTTAAATTTTGAGAGCAAGAGCATGCATACATATGAGAGGCTGGGGAGGGACAGAGAGAGAGAGAGAGAGGAAGAGAGGGAGAGAGGGAATCCCAAGCAGGATCCACACTCAGTGCGGAGACTGACACAAGCAAGGCTCTATCTCACCATGACCCTGAGGTTATGATAGGAGCCCAAATCAAGAGTCAGACGCTTAACCAACTGGGCGACCCTCGTGCCCCAACACACTTTTTTTTTTTTTTTTAATAGAGAATACAGCAAAGCTGTGTTTATTTTCTGGATGCATACATGGTGAAATGATATAAAAAGAACATTATAGTGGAAGCAGCATAATTTAATGGGATTTCAGGTTGGAAATTGAAAATGTAATTGCATACATCAAATATGTATGCCAAACTACATTTGTGATTAAAATATAATTTGGTAAATACAGTCTTTTCACAGTGTCAAAAGCAATATCGAAGGTGCTATAAACCATGCTATATGAAGAATAATTGAAACAATTTGGAAGGTAAGATGAATGAAGAAGGTACAATACCGTTTGTGAGTATTTGAAGAATTATGCCAAAGAGGGATTATACTTGCTTTTGTCTTAAAGAATAAGAAAAGGGATAGGATGCTAGACAAGGGAGCTCAATAAAAGGAAAAGACTTTCAATGAAATTGTTTTTTAAAAAAAGAGAGAACTGGGGCTTAAAGAGTAACACTTTGAGACCTTGGTTCCCAAACAAAAGAAGGCATAAAAATTACCTGTGTTTTTTGTTTTTGTTTTTGTTTTTTTTTTTTTTTTTAAGATTTTATCTATTTATTTGACAGGGAGAGAGATCACAAGTAGGCATAGAGGCAGGCAGAGAGAGAGGGGAAGCAGGGTCCCCGCCAAGCAGAGAGCCAGATGCGGGGCTGGATTCCAGGACCCTGAGACCATGACCCAAACAGAAGGCAGAAGTTTAACCCACGGGCCCACCCGGGCGCCCCCTTGTGGTGCTTTTATAAACAAAAAGTGTCCATCCCAGATGTTATTCATTAGTCAAGCTTGCGCACAGGAATCTGCTTTATACTCTGGTGGATAAGATTCTGATGCAAGTGGCCCCACAGACCAGAGGCATCCCTCTCTGGGGGAGAATTTCCATGTGTTTATATACATTAGGCTCCTTCTTTTCTTTTGATCACTGAGATTCTAAGACAATGACTAGATTTTTTTTTGAGGTAGAACTTTCAATATACTTAATTTCATTTGACAAAATTGGAAATTGGGTAATTTTACAATTTAAATCTGAATTTCCAAAAGTTCATCAAGCCCTGGTCCCCTCTGTTTTCTGTTGCACATATTTAACTCTACTTCTACTGTTTTGGAAGTTCAAGATTAAGAGGGCTTTGAAAATAAAGGACCTGGGAAATACACTAATCAGGTAACAATTCGCTTATTGAGAGATAGTGAATTATCCTCCCATGTCTCAGGCTCGACTAAACATGGACCTTGGATTACATTCCTAAAAAGATACAGGGTACCTGAATCTTCAAAAAGTCACCCTATGCCTCACCTAGGAAGACAACAGATATTTCATAGCCATAAAAGGTATTTTTTTTCCTGACACCACTGTCTTATTTGAGATGCACAATTCCATTTTTCTCTTAAAATATTGTCCCTCCTCTAATAATTAGATTATCCATAACACAATTAGTCCTGGTAACCACCACCCAGAAACAATTAAGGACTTACTTGTTACTTTTCAAATGTGGCATAAGCCGATAGTTGTCATCTTTAGGGATGACTCTTGGACATGCATGAAGCCCGAAAGTTTGTTTCACTGATACACACCCATAACAGCACAATAGTGGAGACTGCGGTGGTTCCTCTTTTCTCTAGTCTTCCTTAGTCTCTCAATTCCTCTCCCGCATCTCCTTCCTTTCCCTCCCTCCTTCCCTCCTGCCTTTTTTCTAATTGCTCCTTTTGCCTCCTATATCTTTTTTTCTTGAAATGTCAATCCAATCACCCTTAATAACCCACTTTTGTCTCCACTTTCCTCTCCATGGTACCAGCTTAATCTATTTACCTTTTTTTTTTTTTAATGGCTTAACTAATGGAAATTAAAAATGAACCATCTTCCTTCCATCCCTTTCCTTCAGTCCTATAATTAGCAGCTAATAATCACCACTAGGCTACATAGATTAAAAAGAAAAAAAATTGTCACTGGGATCCCAGAACTCACAGTTTAGTGTTCCTAAATAATTCTTCTATCCCACTGAATTAAAAATCCCTATATGTAATCAAAGAAAGGAAAAATTTCAGCAAGCTTTGGGTGGAAAGAGATCAGACCACTGAGATCACAGAAGGAATTATACTTTTTTTTTTCTTTTCAGTGTAACAGAATTCATTGTTTATGCACCACACCCAGTGCTCCATGCAATACGTGCCCTCCTTAATACCAACCACCTGGCTCCCCCAACCTCCCACCCTGCCCCCGCCCCTTCAAAACCCTCAGATTGTTTTTCAGAATCCAGTCTTTTCAGAAATAATGTTTAAGCCCAGTTCTGTCCTATCCAATATTAATTTCTACACTTCACAGAATTATACACTATTCTTAGAAATGAAAAATTTTTAAATCTTTTTTAAATTTTGTATAACATATACACAATGGAATACCACGCAGCCTTCAAAAAACCAAAATACTGCCATTTGCAGTGATGTGGATGGAACTAGAGGGTATTATACTAAGTGAAATAACTCAATCAGAGAAAGACAATTATCATATAATCTCTCTGATTTGAGGAATTTGAGAGGCAGGGCAGGGGGTCTTGGAAGAAAAGGAGGGAGAAATGAAACAAGATGGGACCAGGAAGGTGGCAAACCCTTAGAGACTCTTACTCTCAGGAAACAAGCTGAGGGCTGCTGGAGGAAAGGAGGATGGGAGGGATAGGGTGGCTGGGTAATGGACATTAGGGAGGGTATATGCTATGGTGAGTGCTGTGAATTGTGTAGGACTGATGATTCACAGACCTGTACCCCTGAAACAAATAATATATGTTAATTTAAAAAAAAAAAAGAAAAGAAACATTGAGTATGTTAAAAAAAAATACTAGGTGGTACATTTCATGTCCTATTAATCATATTACTTTAGGGCAAGAACTTTAATTGGGCTTACTCTCCTTTTAATTTTAGAAATAAAACTCAGATATTTTAAGTCTTCATTAAGTTACACACTTAAGCAATTTTTTACCCAAGCTTAAGGAAATAATAATTTTGCTGAATATGGAATTTAACAGACCAGGTGTTTGCTTTAGCTGATTCTCAGTCTCTTTTCAATGCAGCAATGCATGAGAAAGGAATATAAAAGATGAAAGGTAAAGGTCCAAAGAAAAATAGCCCTATATATATATATTACAGTTTCATCACTATTCTATAAATAAAATGCAATTGGCTTGTTTTGAATCATTTTCAGTCCCTTTTTTGTTTTCCTTCCATATTTAATTAGTCAACAAACTTGCTGTGTCTATTTGACAACTTCTCTTGCACCATCCCTATCCGTTTCATTATTACTTCAGCATTTTTACTTCAGGTTTCCATAGTCTCTTTTTCAAATAATGTACTACTAACTTATTGAGAGCAAAACCTCACCTCTCCAACTAATTTTACCCAGTTGAGAGAGTTATAGCTCTAAAACTCTTTAAATATTTCTAGTTCTTATAAAAAATGTGGTGACTTTTAAATTCCTTACTTTGGTATTTAAAGCCACCCCCCCCCCCAAACTTGATCCCAAAAATTTATTTAGCACAAATCTTTGAGCATCTCTGTGTCAGGTCAGAGGACATAATGGTAAGCATAGACAAAGTCCTCATTTGTACGGAGTTTATTTCTAAAGGAAGAATAGCCATTAATTTTAAATGCAAAAAATAAAAAGTTTTAATTATTATAAGGACTGAAAATAATGCACATGTAGTGCTCTAAGAATATCTATGAGAGGGATCATACACTCAAGGGCTAAAGGAAGCCTTCCCTATGAAAGTGATACCAGAACTCAGGTAGGAATACTTGACAGAAGTTAAATAAATGAAGAGGGGTGCATGTATTTTAGGCAGAAGAGTGGGTGCAAAAGCCCTATGGCATAAGGTACTTAAGGACAAGTCAAGAAACACAAAGATGTTCATCTCATCTGGAATGGAGAAAACCAAAAATGTAAGAACTTGGTAGAGATGAGGCTAGAGACTTAAGCAAGGGATTGATGTGTGGGTGCCTTAGAGGATGTTTGGTTCAGACTAAAGGGCAGATAGGGAAGTATCCATTAGGAAACAAATGCAGAAAAAGAGCCAGGACCAAAATCTTGGTTGGTGGTAGTAAAGAGAGAATACAGGATTAATTCAATAGCAAATTAATTCAGGAGGAAATAACATATCTGCAGGTAAGTAGTTGAAGGTGCAGGATTTAAAAAATAAAATCTGCAGAACTTGGTGATATATTGGATATAAAAGATGAAAAGGAAAGGAGCGTTAAGATTGACTCTTAGGTAGCCGGCTAGTGCAACTAGAGGGTTATGGAGGCCTTGTTCTGAGAACAAATATTAAAATTAGATTGGATTTGTGGGAGAAAAGTACTGAGCATTAAGATGGACTGAATTTGAGGTGCCTTTCGGTCAACCAAAGAGCTGGAATATGTTTGCTGTTGGACATGGGAAATTTTCTATATAAATTATAACTACACTTCCACACACACTATAAATAAATCACATAGAGGTGTTTTCTATTGCCTAGACTTACTATAAATCTTCCCAGAAGAATATTCTTACCACACACAAAATTTCTATTCATATTTCAGTCCTTTATGGATACACCAAGGGACATTTCTCATGAGTTTATAATCTGCCAGATACTGGGCTTGCTGCAGGTGTTTAAAATTAATCATATATATTTCCCCCCAACAAAAGAGTTTTTACCACAGGAGTATATATATCTACAGGTCCACACACATTCAACCCTCCACACACAGTAGTAATTACAAATGTCATTCTAGGACTAAGAAAGGGTGCATAAAACAAGTAACATAAGCCAAGTCTTGAGGAATAAATAAAAGTTCATCACATATACTATTGGATGAGGCATGGTATTCCAAGTTACCACACTATTTAGGTCAACTTACCCACCCATCTCCAAATATACATATATCAAAACAAATGCTTTCTTCCTTCCCAGTATTCAAATATTTTGACAATGAGATATTAGCTAATTATTTCTTTGCCTCACTAAATTATACGCCCTATATATTCAGGATTTTCTTCTTCTTTTGGGTCAGTTATACACTTGATACCTCAAATAGTGTTCTACATAGAGTAGGCAACCAATTAGTATTTGTTGAAGGAAAGGATGTAAGAAGAATGTGCTGACTCAAAGCTCTTAAATATATGTAATGTGAGAAGTATTTTCTGATAAAACTAGGATAAGTCCCAGGATAATCTGTGCAGAAAAATTTGCCATTGGTGGTTCAGCCCATAGGATGTTAGGGAGGCTATACACAGCATCAGGTTGATGTTAACCATAGACCCAAAGAGTCTCCATGGATTCCTTAACAGGTAGGACATGAGGATCCATAATAAATGGAGCTCTGGACAGTATTTGGGTTATAGTGAGTCTACTGGTTCCAGATTTTCCTTTCAGTTAGCCCAATGTCCACATTGGGTCTTTGGTCCTTCTGGGGTCATCTATTAAGATGGGAAAGGCCAAATGAAAGCCAAAAGCTACCCCATTCCAACCAAGGCATTAAATTAAAAAAAAAGAAAAAAAAAAAAGAAAAGAAAAGAAAAAGAAAATGCATCCCATGGGGCATGTCAAAGATCATTGACAACCTTAAGAAGCTAGTTGTGTTACAACCATCATATCTCCATTTAATTCACCAGTCTGACCCCTGAAGAAACCAGATATATCCTGGAAAGTGAATATAGATTGCCACAACTCAACCAAGTACTGGTTTCAATAGCATTCACTATGCAAGATGTGCTATCTTAGCCAGAGAAGATTAGTGGGACTTCAAATCCATGAGAGGTGGCCACTGATTTCATGAAGATGTTTTTCCTACCCCAATCAGAAAATCCCAGTTTGTATTCACACTGAATAGATAGCAATAAATACATGTGGTTTTGCACTAGGGCTGCATTAACTTTCTTGACTTTTGTTATAATGTAGGCCAAAGAGATCTGGACCATCTGGACATCCTGCAGATATTATATCAATCCATTAAATCATTAGCATTATGTGGATTGGTCTGGATAAGGCCCAGGTGGTTAGCACACTGGAAACCTTGCTAAGGCATAGAATCTTCCATAGGTAGTAGATAACTCCTCCAAAAATAAAAAGACATGAATGATCCAAAAAAAATTTTTAGGAATATTAGCAGCTAGTAGCAATTCAGGAAATCTCTTACTTGAGGACATGTTATTGCATGTGTCTCCTCTATATTAAAGAAAGAAGCACAGAACCTGGTAGATTCTGAAGGCAGGAAATTCTACATCTAGAAAAGTTCTCATAACCCATGTGCTGGGTGACATAGTTGCCTGCCATCATTCAGGAGGCACATTAGAGGAAAAACCTTTACAGTGGAAGTAGGATGTGGTACAAGCAGATTGTCTTTTGTGCAATTTGACTAGATTCTATAATTTGGAGGCACAGAACAGGTATGGATGTCATGAAGAATTTGTATAGATCTTATATAACCACCTGGAGAAGAATTTAAAATCCCAAGCTTGGTTTATGGAATAATTGGTTCAGTATGTTAGTGTAAGCTAAAAACAAATGGTGGCTATAATACAGTCTTATCCAGGGGTGAAAGATAGTGGTGAGAGAAAATTTCCCAAATGAAAAGATCTGTGAATCCTGCATCTGATCATCCACCTTGTAATGAAAGTGAAATGACTCAAGTTTGGACATATACAAAATCATGAGCAATGGTGAATTTAAGAAAGTATTTAAGGATTGGGGATGAGGAACTCTAGGATAAGTCATGCGGATGGTAGCAAACTATAAGTGTGAAATTTTTGTACATTAATGCCAACCAGAGAACATCCACTCTGAGAGAAGCTCCAAATAACTAGGTTCAAAAAAATGACACAATCAACTCATATCAGCTCAAAGGAAAAAGTGGCCACAGTGGCAGAGGAAGCTATGCATGGATCCAGCAGCATGGACTTCCAATTACCAAGACTGATAAAATTTCTGCCATATCCAAATGTTTAATATGCCAGCAATAGAGACCAATCCTATGTCATTAATATGGCACCATTCCTCAAGAAGACCAACAAGCTACTTGATGACAAATTAACTATACTGCACCACTTCTATCTTAGAAAAACCAGTAGTTCATTCTCAAAGGAAGAGATATATATTCCAGGTATAGTTTGCTTTTACTATCCTCTGGGACTTATCCAACATAACTATCTAGGAGGTTTAATAGTATGACATCCACTAGGTTGGGACTCCACATAACTTCAGAGCAAACTATAGAAACTATAGAAAGGAAGGTACAGGGATGCCTCATGACAACAATATCCAATGACCATAGAATATATCATATTGTATAAAAGATATTGACCTAACAGAGTGCTGGAAGGGGTTATTAAAACACTATGCAAGAAGCTGTACTTCTACAGAAACAGGTATGTTACCTCTGAGGAGAAAATAAATTAAAAAGGAGATGTATATCTTGCACTATATTTCCTATAAGAAGAATGCCTGGATCCAGTATCAAGAAGTGGAAGTAGACTGGTCCCAAATATTATTAATAACAGTGACATATCTGAGGACTTTTTGTTTCCTATCCCTGCAACTCTGGGTTCTGCAGAACTACAGGAAGAGACCCCAAAGACAGAAGACTTTTGCCAGCAAGAAGCCATTGCATTATAAACTCTGGTTTTGTCTGAGCAGTTTGGACTCTCTTTGCATAGGGCCCAGCAGAAGAAAATATAGCATTTTTGTTGAGAAATTGACCTTGTTCATTTGGAGGAAATAGAAATCCTTGTATATAATGAGTGCAAGGAGGGATGCATGTAAAACCAATCTGGTTGCTTCTTCATTTTCAATTGCCCAACTGTGCCTATAAATGTACAAATATAGAAAACCCAGTATAAATAAAATATGATTGCCAGGCAATTAGGCTACTGGAGGTTGAAGTTCTGAGTCATGTGCAAGGAAAGGCTTGAATGCCAGATAAACTGTAACTAAGATTTGGGGTGAAGGAATCTATAACAGATAGTATAAGAGGGAAACCATGAGTACTGATTACAGACCTGAAATCAACTGCAGTGCAGAGGCTGTAATTTGTTCCACCAACTTCTCTCTCTAAAGCTTCTTTAAGGAAAAGAGGTCCATTGGACCACCAGAACAGCTGGTCCCCGAATGTGATAGAGAAGTAGATCTGCGTAGTGTGAAGGGTGGACTGTGGTATATAATATGCTATTCAGTCCCCCTTTCACAGAGGACTTGTATAGCAGCAAGGACTGAAGTTGGGGAATTACTTGCAGATGTCAGATCCCTTCAGCATCTGTCTCAACTGCAAAGAGCTGATTCACCAAAAGTCCTGTATGAAGGCCTACTCCATAGCTTCTCACCTGGTTGCCTGAAGTTTTTGGGAGGCCTACTTTGCTCATCAGTATCCTGCTTTGCCAAATCTTTCCTTCTTTATTTTTTCTTCATAGGTTTCCTAATTAGAAAACATGTTTCACAACAAATTCTACCATAACATCTATTCCTAAAATATCCAAATTTCTACAGGTTCTCAATAGGTTCTCAGTGAACCATTTTGATGAAAATTTATTTTAGCTAATGTAGTCATGTAAAATTTTTTAACTTTTAAATTACAGAAACTTAGCACACCTTGAATATGACAGGTGTTCAAAGCATGATGGAAGGAAGGGAAGCATGTTCATAAGGTGAAAATCAAATGTAAATGGCCAAACTGCTTCAGATCCAAAAATTCCCTTCATTCAAATGTTTAGTACCTTACTTCTAAGAATATGATATTTTGGCACTTGTAGATATAAAATATTTCAAGTTGGCATTATCACTGCTTAACCCACCATGTCATTTATGAACCTTACACATAGGAAGCTAAGAACCACGGGAACCATGGTCTAGCATTTGAGAGGACTTTTCTGCAGTTCTCTTATTCCCAGGGAGGAAAATTAATCAGAATTTTCAGCTGAAAAGTCTCCACTGCTGTCATCAGACGTAAATATATTCCTTAATATTATCTTACACTAAAAAGATAAGAAAAAGATCTGAAAAATAACAAATAATTGGGAATGTACAAATGAGCCATGAATCTAAACCCTTAGAGACAAAGTATTAACAGGAGCAAAACTCAGAATTCAAATAAGTTTCAGCAGATTTTAAAGGCCTTACTAAGACAAACAGGAACAGTTAACTTAAAAAAAAAAAGGTACTGTTATGTCACCATTAATAGTTTGTTGTTGTTGTTTAGGATTTTATTTATTTATTTATTTGACAGAAAAGGATCACAAGTAACCAGAGAGACAGACAGAGAGAGGAGGAAAGCAGGTTCCCCACTGAGCAGAGAGCCTGATGTGGGGCTCAATCCCAGGACCCTGGGATCATGACCTGAGTCAAAGGCAGAGGCTTAACCCATTGAGCCACCCAGGTGCCCCAATAATTTTATCTTCAGAGAATTTCTTAGAACAGACTGCAGTTTACATTTACTTTAGTTAACTTCATACATAACAGTTTTAGGGTCAGTTTCCCAAATTAAGAAATAAATTTTCATCCTTCAGTCCTTTGATTCAGATTATCCTGCTTTATTCAGTCATGTGGCTGTGAAATTAACCATTTTATATGCAAAATTGGTTGATCCTCTTGAACTTTTGCTAGTTTATTGTACTCAGAATATTTTTCTGGAGGAAAAAGAGAAAAAACAATGTGAGAGATGAAGGAGCTGAATAGGTGAAATAGAAGAGAAGAAAATTTTTTAAGATTTTATTTATTTTTTTGGGAGGGAGAGGGCAAGCATGGGTCCCCACTGAGCAGGGAGCCCAACATGGGCCTCAATCCCAGGACCCTGGGATCATGACCTGGGCTGAAGGCATATGCTTTACCGAGCCATGCAGGTCCCAAGAAGAGAATAATTTTTTAATACATAGGTATCTGGAAATTCCATCTGTGGTATAACAGTGCATTAGAACCCTGAAAAATAATATTTCTAAAAGTTTTTGATAATCCTAAATCAGGTAACATACAATCAATGTTATGTGTGCACACTGGTGGGGAAACAAAGTAATCCAAAAGAACTAAAACAATCACATGAACTTGGAAAAGAACACTAAATTTTGGATGAGACTACAATAACAGGTATGAGATCCTGAGAAAAGACCTCAGTAAAGTCATGCTCTGAATCCTGCCCACAGAAACTGTAAGATACACAGTTTGTGACAATTTGTTTTTCAGCAAGAGAAAACTATTAACATATAAAATACATAATAGAATTATTAGACTTTAAAAATATAGATAAGATCCTTTGAATGAGCAAGTGAAAAACTAACTCACTAATAAGACTTATTTAATATTTCTCCAGAGAAAAATTTAACCTAAGATGATTGTGGAAGAGTATCCACCATTAAAAAAGTGTGAGTCAAGTGGCAGGAGTTAAATTTCCCTGAGCAAATAATTTCCCCCAAGACAAATACAAATTTCTTCCAGAAAAAGAAAACTTTGTGTTTACATGAAGGCAAAAGTTTTGAATACATAAAAACTCAGTGAATATTTTCCCTTTGAGGGAAACTGCTATAGAACTTCAGCTAGTATAGATATATTAGAAAAAATTATAAGATGGTTGCCATTGAGTATTCAATATATGTAGGCATACATAAATCTGAGCATTAGAGAAATTTGTCGTGTAAATGTTATGTGTCCCAATCAGTTAAAAAGAAAAAAAAAAAAACACAAGATAAATATCAAAACAAGGATATCTCCTCTCATCAATACTATTCAACATCATATTGTAAGTTCTAACTAAAGAAATAAAATGAGAAAGAAAAGGAATTTTACAAATTGGAAAAAAAAAAAAACTGTTTTTGTTAAAGGATGATGTAATTATGTAGAAAACCCCAAAGGAACAGCAAACAAAACACACACACACACACACACACACACACACACAAAGACTTCTTGAAACTAACAAATAATTATAGGAAAAGTTGCAGGCTGTAAGGTTAATACATAAAGGTTTATCACTTCCCTACATACTAGTAGTGAACAATTGGATCTTGATATTAAAAACACAACACCATTTATATTAGCACCAAACCCAGAAATATTTATGTATAACATGAATAAGACCTATAAAAGAGAAACTGTAAGAGTCTAATAAAATAAATCAGGGGGGCCTAGGTGGCTCAGTCATTAAGTATCTACCTTTGGCTCAGGTCATGATCCCAGGGTCCCAGGACTGAGTCCCACATGGGACCTCCTCCTCCATGGGAAGCCTGCTTCTCCCCCTTCCACTCTCCCTGCTTGTGCTCCCTCTCTCTCTGTTTCTCTCTGTCAAATAAATAAATAAAATCTTAAAAAAAAAAAAGAAAATCTAAATAATTGGAGAGATATTCCATGTTCATAAAAATGAAGAAATAATATTAGTTAGATGTAACTTCTTCCCAAATTTACCTATATATTTAATGCAATTCCAGTCAAATTCTGGGAAGTTAATTTGTGACCATCAACAAAATAACTGTAAAATTTACAAGAAAGGGTGAAAATCCCAAAGTAGTTAACATGATAGTGAAAAAGAAAAAAAAAAAATGAGTACTGATACTACTGACATCAAGACTTACTATGAAACTACCATAATCAAGACAGGGAGGTACTGGTGAACGAAGAGACACATAGATCAATGGAACAGAATAGAGCCCAGAAACAGACTCTCATAAATATAGTCAATTGATTTCATTTCTTTTTTTTTAAACAAAGGAGCAGAGGAGAAAGACAGGTTTTTCTTTTTCTTTTTTTTTTTAAGAATTTTATTTATTTATTTGAGAGAGAGAGAGAAATCACAAGTAGGTAGAGAGGCAAGCAGAGAGAGAGGGAGAAGCAGGCTCCCTGCTGAGCAGAGATCCCAATGTGGGGCTTGATCCCAGGACCCTGAGATCACGACCTGAGCTGAAGGCAGAGGTTTAACCCACTGAGCCACCCATGCGCCCCAAGAATAGGTTTTTCAACAAATGGTGGTAGAACTACTATGCATCCACCATATGCAAAAATAAAAACAGACAAACAAAAACAACTCAAAATGGATGATAGACTGAAATATAAAATGCAAAACGATAAAACTCCTAGACATTAACATGGGGCAAATCTAGGTTTGGCTCTCTTTTCAGTACAACATCAAAAGCACAACCCATTAAGAAAAAAGAGTGACAGAAGAATGGTTAAAATTAAAACTTTTGTTCTGAGAAAGGCAAATTAGAAGACAAAGCCACAGGATAATTTCTTCAACTATATATCTGATATGGATATATCCAAAGTACATAAGAACTCTTAAAACCCAATTAGAAATAAAATATCCAATGGCAAAAGACATTCACAGTCATTTCACCAAAGAAAATATATAGATGGCAAATAAGCATCTGATAATATGCTCAACATGTCATTTGGGAAATGAAAATTAAAACAATAAGAGATACCACCATGTATGCATTAGAATGGTTAAGATCCAAAACTGACACCAAATGCTTAAGGATGTGAAGCAAGAGAAACTCTCATTACTGTGGGTGAATTCAATGCAAAATGGTACACTTTGGAAGACAGTTTGGTAGTTTCACACAAAGCTAAATATTACCTTACCATACAAGCCAGCAATCACACTCTCTGGTATTTACCCAAATGAACTGAAAACTTATGTTCACACAAATACCTGCATACAAATGTTTATATCAACTATTTATAATTTTCAAAACTTGGAAGCAGTCAAGAGATTCCTCAGCATGAATAATAAGCTCTAGGATACATCCATCAATTGAATATTATGAGATAAAATGAAATAAGCTATCAAGTCCCCCCCCCACACACACACACAAACAGGAGAAATATTAAATACATTTTGGCAAGTGAAAGAAGCCAATTTGCAAGGATTACATAATGTGGGATCCAATTGTAGGAGATTCTGGAGAAGTCCAGACTATAGACAATAAAATTGTCAGTGGTTTCCAGAGCCTCAGAAGGAGGGAGCAGGGATAAATAGGCAGAACACAGAGGATGTTTAGGGCAGTGAAAATTCTGTGTGATACTGTAATAATGAATACATGTCATTTTACATTTTCAAGATCCATAGAACAGAACAACCAAAAATGAATCTTAATATAAGTAATGAATTTAGTTAGTAATAGAGGATAATTATTGGTTCATCATTTGTAACAAATGTATGACACTAATACAAGATGTGAATAATAGGTGAAATTGTTCAGAGAGAAAGGAAATCTGGATAACTATCTATAGGTAGTTTTCTGCTCAATTTTTCTATAAACCTAAATTTTTTCTAAAAATTAAGTCTATTGCTTTTCTTAAAATGAGAGACAGAGGTAAAAGAAGACTTAGAGTAACATTACTTATTGTTTCATGTGTAAAACTGAATGTGAACAACAACCAAACAAACAAACCCACCATCTAACACTGACAAATCAGGTACTAAAACATTGATTGAGCTTGTTTACAAAGGTACACTTTAAAATATAATTTCAAACCTTTGGGGAGGATGATGGAGTAAGAGGGCCCTAAGCTCACCTTATCCCACAGATACAACTACAAAAACCCAAATCAGTGCAATAACCCATAAAATAACCTGAATACTGGTAGAACACACTCTCCACAGCTAAATGTAAAAAAGGCTACATCAAAGATGGTAGGAAGGGCAGAGACAGGTCGAGAAATAAAAGGATCCTTGGGACTGTCCACAGAAGGGAAAGACAGCACAGGTGAGGAGAAAGAAACGGACCCTCACACAGTGCATCCCAGGCCTAGGGAACCCACTGGGGAAGATGAATCTCCATAATATTTATCTTTGATAACCAAAGGGGCATAATTTTGCAGGTTCCTCTAATCAGTGGGACTTATCACCTAGAAGTTAAAAATCAGTAGGCTCAATTCTAGGAGAGCTGGGAGAGTCAGAGGAAACTGAGTTCCCTCCTTTGAAGAGACAGAACAGCAGAAATATCTGTGAAGATACAGAATAGAAGCAGCAGTTTGAAAAATGTCTGGGGTATACAGGATAGAGACTTGTTTACTAATATCTGAGTGTACACTGGAGGTGCAGAGATCATTAGGAGACTTCTCCAGGAACAAAGGAGAGGGTGAGCACCATTTACTTACCCCACCCCCTCCAGCCTAAACACACAGACATTTGGGGGAACCAGTGCCACAACACTCCACCATGCTTTCTAACAGCACACTTCAGCCCATGTTTTTCTACATATCTGCACCCTCTGACCAGGTCCAGGTTCTGGCAAACAGGGGACATTGCATTGCAAGACATTACAGGACCTCATCTTCATAAGGCTATTACTTAAAGAACAGGAGACGTAACTGACTTTTCTAATACACAGAAGTGGACACAGATTTGGACAAAATGAGCAGGCAGAGGAATATGTACCAAACAAAAGAATATGAAAAATCACAGCAAAAGACCTAAATGAATCAGAGATAAAAATATGCTTGACAGAGAATTCAAAGTAATGGTCATAAAGAGACCCACTGGATTTGAGAAAGAGTGGAGGACCTCAGTAAGACCCTTAACAAAGATAGAGAAATCCAGATCCAGGAGGTATAGAGAGCCCCTAGTAAAATCAAACCAAGGAGGTCCATACTGAGATACATAGTAATTATAAAGGCAAAAAGTAGTGATAGGAGAGAATTTTAAAGCAGTAAGAGAAAAGACAACAGTTATACATAAGAGAAACCCCATAAGGCTTCTGAAAAAATCAGAGGATTTTTCATCAGAAATTTTGCAGGCCAGAAAAAAGACTAGCATAATATATTCAAGTGCTGAAAGAAGAAAAACAAAACAAACAAACAAACAAACAAACCCCAAAAAAACCCTGCAGCCAAGAATACTCTATTCAGCAAAGTTATCATTCAGAATAGAAGGAGAGATAAACAGTTTCCCAGACAAACAAAAGTAAAAGAAATTCATCACTACTAAACCAACACTACAAGACATGTTACAGGGAACTCTGAGTTGAAAAGAAAGGGTATATATGGTAGCTAGAAAAGTAGGAAGCAAAAAGCAGTAAAATAAGTATATCTATAAAAATGAGTCAAGGAATTTATAAAATAAAAAGATATAAGCTATGACACCATATATGTAAAATAGGGGGGTGGTAGGAGTAAAGAATGCCTTTAAACATAAGCTACCATCAATGTCACATAGACTACTATATGCATAAGTTGTTATATACAAACTTAATAATAACTACAAATAAAAAAATTAGAAGATATGTAAAAAGTAAAGAGAAAGGAATCCAAGTATATCACAAAAGAAAGCTAACAAACCATGAGACAAAAAAAAGGAACAAAACTACAACTACAAAAACTATAAAATGAGTAACAAAATGGCAATAAATACATACCTACAAATAATTGCTATGACTGTAAATGGACTATGCTCCAATCAAAATACACAGTGTGACAGAATGGATGAAAAAGCAAGACCAATCCAAGTGCTTCCTAACAGAGAATCATTTCAGATCTAAATACACATGCATTTTAAAAATGAAGTGATGGAGAAGAAGAATTTATCATGTAAATGATTGTGTAAGGAAAGCTGAAATAACAATACTTATATTGGACAAATAGATTTTAAACAAAGAACATAAAAACAGACAAAGAAGGACTCAATACAGTCACAAAGGGATCAATCCAACAAGAAGATTAAAAAAAAAAAACAAAAAACTGTAAATATTTAAGCACTCAACATGGGAGCATCCAATACATAAAGCAGCTAATAACAAACATGCAGTAAGTAATTGATAGCTAAAATCATTCTAGTTATGTCAATGGCTACATCATCAAAACAACCAGGAAAACAGTGGCATTGAATAATGCATTGGACCAGATATATCTGACAGATTAGGACATCCCATTCAAAAATAGCATATACATATTTTTCATCTGCACAAAGATAAAATTTCCAGAATAGATCCCATTTTAGGCCACAAAACAAGTCCCAACACATTCAAAATGATCAAAATTCATACATATATCTTTTTGGACAACAATGCTATGAAAATAGAAATCAACCATTAAAAAATATGGGAACACAAATATTTGGAGATTAAATAATATGCTATTAAACAATGAATAGATCAAACAAAGAATCAAATAGCAGATCAAAAAATACATGGAGACATACGAAAATGAAAACCCAAGAGTCCAAATTCTTTGGAATTCAGCAAAAGTGGTCCCAAGAGGAAAGCTATAGGAATACAGGCCTAACTCAAGAAGAAAAATCTCAAATTAACAACCTAACTTTATACCTAAGAGAACTAAAAGGAAAACAAACAAAACCAGTAGAAGGAAAGAAATAATGATTAGAGAAGAAATAAACAAAATAGAAACTAAAAAGACAATACAACAAATCAATGAAACCAGGAGCTGATTCTTTGAATAGATAAAAAAAGTAGATAAAGCTTTATCCATATCCATCAAAAGAGGGGGGATGGGAGGGAGAGGACTCAAAAATCAGAAATGAAAAAGGAGATATAAGATACCACAGAAATACAAAGGGTTGTAAGGGAATATTATGAAAGATTATATGTCAACAAATTAGCCTAGAGAAATGGATAAATTTCTAGAAACTTCTCAAAACTAAATCAGGAAGAGATAGAAAATTTGAACAGACCAATTACCAACAATGAAATTGAATCAGTAATCAAAAAACTCCCAATAAACAAAAGCACAGGACCAAATGGCTTCACAGGCAAATTCTACCAAACACTTAAAGACTTAATACTTATTCTTCTCAAACTAAGAGAATATTATGAAAAACTTATGCAAACTACTATGAAAAACTATATGCCAACAAATTGGGCAATCTGGAAAAAATGAATAAATTCCTAGAAACATATGAACTACCAAAACTAAAACAGGAAGACATAGAAAATCTGAACAGACAAATAACAGCAAAGAAATTAAATCAGTAATTAAGAAAGTCCCATAAAATAAAAGTCCAGGGCCAGATGGCTTCACAGGGATATTCTACCAAACATCTAAGGAAGAGTTATTACCTAGTTTTCTCAAACTTTAAAAAAAAAAATAGAAAGCAAAAGAAAACTTCCAAATTCATTCTGAGGCCAGCATACCCTGATACCAAAACCAGAGAAAGACTACACTAAAAAGGAAACCTGCAGATCAATATCCCTGATGAACATGGATGCAAATATTCTCAACAAAATATTAGCAAATCAAATCCCAGAGTACATTAAAAGCATCACTTACTATGATCAAGTGGGATTTATTCTTGGGCTGCAAGGATAATTCAATAATTGCAAATTAATCAATGTGACACATCACATCAATAAAAGAAAACTATATGATCCTTTCAAAAGATAGGGAAAAAAAAAAAGAACCTGACAAAGTACAACATTCATTCATGATAAAAACCATCAAAGTAGGATAGGGGGAACATACTTCAACATAAAAACCCACAGCTCGTATAATCCTCAATGAGGAAAAACAGAACTTTTCCTCTAAGGTCAAGAACAAACAGGGATGTCCAGTCTCATCTCTGTTATTTAACATAATATTGGGAGTCCTACCCATAGCAATTAGATAGCAAAAAGAAAAAAAAGATATCTAAATAGGCAACAAAGTAGTAGATTCAGAAATTCACAAAAAATACTAGCAAAACAATCCAAAACTACATTAAAAAATTATTTACCATGATCAAGTGGGATTTAGTCCTGGATTATAAGAGTGTCTCAATGTTTGCAAATAAATCAACATGAAACATTGCATTAGTTAATTAATTAAATTAATTTCATTAATTAATGAAAGAACCATATGTCATTTCAATAGATACAGAAAAAGCAATTGACAAAGTACAACATCCATTCATGACAGAAACCCTCAACAAAGTAGGTTTACAGGGAACATACCTCAACATAATAAAAACCAAATATGAAAAACCTGCATCTCATGTTACTATTTGAAGACAATGTGATACTAGATATAGAAAACCCAAAAGACTCCACACACACACACAAAAAATATCTAGACTGATAAATTCAGTACAGTTGCAGGATACAAAATCAACACATTGAAACCTGCTGCATTTCTATACACTGATAATGAAGCAGAAAGAGAAACTAAGGAAACCATCACATTTACAGTTGCGCCAAAAACAATTAGATAGGTAGGCATAAACCTAAACAAAGAGGTGAAAGACCTGTACTCTGAAAACTATAAAACCATTGATGAAAGAAACTGAAGATGATGCAAAGAAATGGAAACACATTCCATTCTTATGGATTGGAGGAACAAATATTGTTAAATATCTATACTACCCAAAGCAATCTATACATATAATGCAATCTCAATCAAAATACCAATCCTTATTTCACAGAACTAGAAAAATTCTAAAACTTATATGGAAAAATACAAAAGACTCCCAATAGGCAAAGCAACCTTGAAAAAGAAAATTAAAGGTGGAGGCATCACAATTCTGAACTTCAATTTATATTACAAATCTGTAGTAGCCAAAACAGTATGGTACTGGCACAAAAATAGACACATAGATCAATGGAACAGAATAGAAAATTCAGAAATAAACTCACAATTATATGGTCAATTAATCTTTAACAAATCCAAGAGAGTATCCAATGGGAAAATGACCATCTCTTCAGCAACTTGTGTTGGGAAAACTGGATAGCAACATGCAGAAGAATGAAACTGGCCCACTTTCTTACACCATACCCAAAAATAAAATGGATGAGACCTAAATGGGAGACAGGAAACCATAAAAATCCTAGAAGAGAACACAGGCAGCAACTACTATGACCTAGGGTACAGCAAATTCTTGCTAGACACATCTCTGAAAGAAAGAGAAACAAAATAAAATATAATCTATTGGGACTTTATCAAAATAAAAAACACACCAAAGGAAACAATCAATAAAATTAAAAGTAAATCTGTGGAGTGGCAGACAATATTTGCAAGTAACATATCTGATAAAGGGTTAGTATCAAAAATATATAAATTTATATTCTTATATAAATTTATATATATTTATAAATTTATATAAATATATATATTTAAAAACTCAATGCCCCAAAAACAAATAAGCCAGTTATAGAATGGCAGAAGACATGAATAGACATTTTTCAACAGAAGACATACAGATGGCCTATAGACACATGAAAGGATGTTCAACATCACTGATCACCAGGGAAATGCAAATCAAAACTACATGGAGATATCACCTTCACACCTGTCAGAACTGCTAAAATCAACAACACAATAAACAACAGGTGTTGGCAAGGATGTGGAGAAAGGGCAAACCTCTTGCACTATTGGTGGGAATGAAAACTGGTGCAGCTATTCTGGAAAGCAGTATGGAGGTTCCTCAAAAAGTTAAAAATAGAACTACCCTGTGATCCAGCAGTTGTACTGCTAGATATTTACCCAAAGAATTCAATAATACTAATTCAAAAGGATACATGTACCACAATGTTTATAGCAGTATTATCTACAATAGCCAAACATGGAAACAACCCAAGTGTCCGCCAATTGATGAATGAAAAAAATGCGGTATATATACACAATAGAGGGGTGCATGGGTGGCTCAGTCAGTGCAGCATCCCATTATTGATTTCAGCTTGGGTTTTGATCTCAGTGTCATGGGTTCAAGCCCCACATTAGACCCCATCCTAGGTCTGGAGCCTACTTTAAAAAAACTAAAACAACAACAACAACAACAAAATATGGTGCACATGTGCACACATACAGACACACACACACGCACACACACACACACACACACACTAGAATATTACTCAGGCATAAAAAAAAATGAAATCTTGCCATTTATAATGGCATGGATGGAACTAGTAAAATAAGTCAGTTAGAGAAAGGCAAATACCATATGATTCCTTATTTGAGAAACAAAACCAGTGATTAGGGGGGACAAAAGGGCAGAGAAAGGCAAACTAAGAAACAGACACTTACCTATAGAAAACAAACTGGTAGTTACCAGAAGGGAGGAAGTGGGGGTATCTGTTAAATAGACAATGGAGATTAAGGAGTGCACTTATAAAAATTAGATATCCATCAACAGATGAATGAACAAAGAAGATGTGAAATATATATATAAAATGCAGCCATCAAAAAATGAAATCCTGCCATTTGCAATGGCATGGATGGAACTAGATGGTATTAAGCTAAGCAAAATAAGTCAATCAGAGAAAGACAATTATCATATGATCTCTCTGATATGAGGAATTTGAGAGGCAGGGTGGGGTGGAGGGGTGTTGGGGAGTAGGGAGGGAAAAAATGAAACAAGATGGCACCAGGGAAGGAGACAAACCATAAGAAACTCAATCTCAGGAAACATACTAGGGTAGCTGGGGGGTGGGAAGGGAGGGATAGGGTGGCTGGGTTATGGACTTTGGGGAGCGTATGTGCTGTGGTGAGTGCTGTGAATTGTGTAAGGCTGATGATTCACAAACCTGTATCCCTGAAGCAAATAATACATTATATGTTAATGAATTTTTTTTTTTTTAAAAGGAATGCACTTGTGATGAACACTGGGTATTGAATAGAAGTGTTGAATCACTATATTGTATACCTGAAACTAATAGATCACTCTATGTTAACTGGAATTTAAATAAAAACTTATATATATAAAATTTTATAAAATTATATAAAATATATAAAATTAACAAACTAAATCCAACAATACATTAAAAAAATCATTCACTACAATCGAGTGGTATTCCTAGGATATAAGGTGGGTCAATATTTTCAAAACCAAGGTATGTGACACATCACCTCAACAAGAGAGAGGATAAATATATGATTACTTCAGTAGATGCAGAAAAGGCATTTGACAAAGTACAACAATCATGCATGATATAAACCCTCAACAAAGTAGGTTTAAATGAAACATACCTCAACATAATAAATGCCATGTATGAAAAACTCAGGGCTAACATCATACCCAAGGGGTAAAACTAAGAGTTTTTCTTCTAAGATCAGGAACAAGACAAAAATGTCCACTCTCATGACTTTTATTCAACCTCATACTAAAATTCCTAGTCATAGTAATAAGACAAAAAAGTAAAAACACATCCAAATTGGTAAGAAAAATGTACAACCTTCATTATTTTCACATGATAGGAAACAGTAGATAGAAACTCCTAAAACCTCCACAAATATCTATTAGAAGTAATAAATGAGTTCAGTAATGTTGCAGGAAATAAACTCAATATATAGAAATCTGTTGCATTTCTGAATACCAAGAATGATGTAGCAGAAAGAGAAATTAACGAAAGAGTCTGATTTAAAATTGTACCAAAAAGAATAAAATACTCAGGAATAAATTTAACCAAGGTGGTGAATGACCTGTACTCTGAAAACTGTAAACCATTAATGAAAGAAGATAGTAACAAAAACAAATGGGAAGATATCCCATGCTTATGGATTGCAATAACAAAAACTATAAAAATGTTCAGAGTACCCAAAGCAATCTATAGATTTAATGCAATCCCCATCAAAATACTAAAAGCATTTTTCAAAGAACTAGAAAAAAAGTCCTAAAATTTGTACGGCACTACAAATGACCTTGAAAATCCAAAGCAATCTTGGAAAAAGAAGAATAACGTTGGAGGTATCATAATCCCAGATATCAAGATATACTACAAAGATATAGTAATTAAAACAATATGGTACTAGTACAAAAATAGACACATAGAATAATAGAACAGAAGAGCTGGCCCAGAAACACACAGTTATATGGTCAATTAATCTAAGACAAAGAAGCAATGAATATTCAATGGTAAAAAGGCCGTTTCTTCAACAAACGGTGCTGGGAAAACTCAACAACTACGTGTGAAAGAATGAAACTGTACTACTTTCTTACACTATATATAAAAACTAACACAAGATGAGTCAAGGACCTCAATGAGACCTAAAATAATAAAATCCTCGAAGAGAAGAAAGGCAGTAACTTCTTTAACATCAGCCATAGAAAAATTTTTATAGATATGTCTCCTGAGACAAGGGAAACAAAAGTAAAACAAAAGCAAAAGTAAACTATTGGGACTATGTCAAAATAAAAGCCTCTGCACAGCAAAACAAAAACAAAAACAAAACAAAACAAAAAAATTCAACAAAACAAAAGACAACCTATTGAATGGGAGAAGATATGATATATCTGACAAATGTTAGCATCCAAAATTCATAAACACATCAAGAAGTTACACAACTCAATACCCAAAAACCAAATGGGATTTAAAATGGGCAGAAGAGATGAAGAGACATTTCTCCAAAGACATGCAAATAGCCAACAGACACATGAAAAGATTTCAACATCACTCATCATCAGGGAAATGCAAATCAAAACCACAATGAGTTATCACCTCACACTTGTTAGAATGGCTGAAATAAAAACAATAAAGAAGTATTAGTGAGGATATGGAGAAAAAATCTCTCTTATGTACTGCTGGTAGAAACGCAAACTGGAGCAGCCACTCTAGAAGACAGTATGGAGATTCCTCAAAGAATTAAAAATAGAACTACTCTATAATCCAGTAATCACACTATACGGTATTTACCCAAAGAATACAAAAATATTGATTTGAAATATATATACACCCTTATGTTTACTACAGTATTATTTACAGTAGCTAAATTATGGAAACAGCCCAACTGTTCATCACTAGATAAATAAAGATGTAGTATATGCATACCATAGAATATTGTTCAGCCATAAAAATGAATGAAAGACTGTCTTTTGCAACAACATGGATGGAACTAGAGAGTATTATGCTAAGTGAAATAAGTCAGAGAAAGACAAATATCAGATGATTTCACTCACATGTGGAATTTAAGAAACAAAACGAACCAACAAAGAAAAAAAGAGACCAACCAAAAACAGACTCAACTCTAGAGAACTGATGGTTACCTGATGGCAGGTGGTGAGGAGACAGGTGAAAAAGGTCAAGTTGATTAAGAGTACACTTTCCACGACGGCAACTGATTAATGTATAGAATTATTGAATTGCTATACTGTATGCTGGAAGCTAATGTAACACTATGTTAACTATACTGGAATTAAAATTTAAAAATATATAATTTTAGTCACTAGGACTAAATTTTGAAGAAAGAAGGGCAAAAAGAAGGAAAGGCTCATTTCATTGTTGTTTATATGACACCTTTAGAATAGCTATAGACTAAGAATTGTATATATACATATATAATACAAAAAGGATAACATATACACATTACTACATATATGCATACATATGTTATATCAATGAGATAATACAAAATATATATCCATGCACATACATACCCAGGTACACACACACACACACACACACACAATATAAAGGGAATCTTAAAGTTAACCACTAGTATAAATACACCTATTTTTTTGTGAGAGGACTCAAGTACTTATATACATGCCCCTGAACACACATAGCCCTAAAAAAAAAAGACCACATAGGAAAAAAAAAAAAATAGTAAACACAATGGCAGTATGTAGATAAGCTTCATCTGTAATCTCATCTAATATAAATGGGTTTATCTCTCTAATAAAACACTGAATGAAAAAAGCAAAGCCTGACTATTTCTATCAACAAGCATCATAAAGCGATGTCATTCAAAAAAGTTGAGAATGAAAGGAGGCAAGCATCCTCTGAGAAAATGCATATTAAAGTAAAGCAGAGGCAGCAGTTTTAATATCAGAGTAGGTGCAACAGTTAATTCAGCTCTGAATGAATATTACAATGTGGGTCGAACTCTCACTCGTATAACAAGATTTATGGTAATTAAGGTAGACAGTCTAGGCATGAAGATAAACAACTATAGTAATTTAATATATAACCTAGAAACTGATCCATGTACATGTGAAGGCTTAATTTATAACTCAGCAGCCATGGAAGTTTATTGAAGGAATGACTGACTCTTTAATAATTTTTTATTAAAAAGTATCATTTATGGCTGCATAGTATGCAGCCATCAAAAGAAATGAAATCTTGCCATTTGCGACGACGTGGATGGAACTAGAGGGTATCATGCTTAGCGAAATAAGTCAATCGGAGAAAGACAACTATCATATGATCTCCCTCATATGAGGGAGAGGAGATGCAACATGGGGGGTTAAGGGGGTAGGAGAAGAGTAAATGAAACAAGTTGGGATTGGGAGGGAGACAAACTGTAAGTGACTCTTAATCTCACAAAACAAACTGAGGGTTGATGGGGGAAGGGGGGTTGGGGGGGTGGGTTTATGGACATTGGGGAGGGTATGTGCTATGGTGAGTGCTGTGAAATGTGTAAACCTGGCGATTCACAGACCAGTACCCCTGGGGATAAAAATATATGTTTAAAAAAAAATAAAATTTATTAAAAAAAAAAGTATCATTTAATGTGTATTTCATTAAATTTATATTTACTTATATTAATCAATGTATTTAACTTTTTAAATAAATACTTAGACATATAAGGCAAATCTATATACTTTATGAAGAAAATGTAAAAGATACAACTAAAACTGGATTAGGAAAATACACTCTTAGACTAAGTGAGAAGAGCTTAAGCCATTCAAAAGAATTCATGAATTTAACTATCTTTTGGAAGAGATGAAGATAATGGTTATTGTGCTTCTCTTACACTGTATAAGTGAATAGTAATAAAGTGTTTACATCATAGAAAACCTACCACCATGCTGTGTCACTCTTTGCCCCACACCTTCCTGAATATATTGCCAGCCAGTGAGCAGGCTCTGACAGTTTTTGCTCTGTATGTAAAATGTATCCTATCCACACAATTAAATTGAGGTGTCAAGTATTTCTCATAGTTCTCATATTTCTGACTTACAAGCATTTTCTTCTTAGCTCAAAAAGAAATAAGTATTAACTAAGGCAATGTCTTTGGAAGGAAACCGGTAAATATGTTCCTATTTTATAGAAACAAAAAGAAAATGTGTAAGATTTCCTAACACTGTGTTATTGCTTTATGATTTTGTACATATCTCTTTCTCCAAAAGTGAAATTTACAGTTAACTCATCCACTCTGTCAATTTCAATTTTCGATTTTTCTGGTTTATCACTTTCTTATTAGCCAGCACATAAGCTTAAAATAATGTGTTTCCAAGGAGCATACAGCTGCTAAGCAAGTATCAGATGAGCTGTATTTTGAAGCAATAATGCGCTTGATGTTCAGAAACAGATTTTAGTTTTGAATCCTGGCTCAACATTCATTATCTGTGCAAAACTGGACAAGTTATATACCTTGTCTTTGTCTCAGTTTCCTTATCTGCAAAATAAGTGTTAATAGTATGTAATTCACAGGGTTGTCTTGAGGATTCATAAAACACCTGGACCAGGTCTAAGATCAGTCTTAAGTGTTAACCTTGCTCTCACCATAAGCAATAGACCCACAAAATTGCATCGGAGAATGGACTGTAAATAATCTTAGAATTCTCAAAGGACGATCCATATTTCAAATACTATAAAAGCCATCCTGTTTTCTAAAATTGACTGACAAATCCATTGGCAAATGTTATTACAGATACAAATTGGCAATTCAATTGGCTTTTGAATAAAAAAACATGAAATGCACTTAATTTCCATGTCAATGTTTTTAGGGTCAAAGAGTTACAGATTCCTTTAGAAGGATGGCTTAGGCAAATCTCTCTAAAACTATTTCTATATAATAGAATGTGAGCTGTACAAGTTCAACAAAATCTATAACACATCAACAATCTAATCACACTTTAAACCTTAAGATCCAATATTACAAGACATATAGTAGTCTCTAACCTAGCCTGTAAAATCCTGGGGAAGAGTTTGAATGTAATGTTTTGCACCTGTTTTCCAGGTTGAGGGACAAACCCACCTTAAAAACAATCCCTAATAAATATGATTTTATTCTTATCAGAAGGTTCTCCTGTGGAAAGTCTTTCCCAATGTCCTAACTCAATGATTAGAATTACTATAGAGCCATTTATTGATTTTGATTGGGACAGAAAATATAAGATAAAATATAAGATTATCACCCCAAAGATTGTAAACCCTGACTAGAATTAGTACACTACATAATTATTCACCTACCTATGTTTGAAAGACAATTAGGATTTGCTGGAAGTGAAAAAGGGATAGAAAACATTATGTTTGGCTAAGAACTATACTGTAGACTATGCTTTAGTTAGGGAGAGAATTAACTAAAGGTGTGGAGATATTCAGGCAGGGAATAAACAAGAGGGGATGGTTTGGGGAAGTAGGGTTTGGTGGAGTTAGAAATACAGATTATAGAGCACATTATGGAGCTGAGAAGATATGAAGTGAGTTTTCAGGAGGTAAAGAGAATCAGACTAGAAGTCAGATCTTTTATCAGGATATAGATCAAATATTGATCAATATCAATATTTATTATTTTATTTCATAGCTAACAGGACCGTTAACTATAACGATTGACATAAGCAGCATAGCACCAATTAATATTTACTGGTTTCAGGCCGTTTGCAAAATTATGTAGACCGAACCTAGCAGAATCAATTGATTATGATCAGTGTCATCAGGACTAAAAACAGAGGCAGTAATTCTTAGAGCAGCCATCCTTAACATTGGCTTCACATTATAATCATCTGGGAACATTTATAACTTAACAATTTCGAACATTTATAACTTAACAATTTCAAAGGAAGTAACTTTCTTGTGTTAAGAAGAAACTATTACTTTAAGAAAATACTTTATTATTTTTATTTCAATAAAGTATTTTATTAAACTATACAATATTTTTCATAAATAGGTGAAATTGATTAGTTTTTTAACTTTAATACTGTTTTTATTTTTTTTATATTTTTTAAAGATTTTATTTATTTGACAGACAGAGATCACAAGTAGGCAGAGAGACAGGCAGAGAGAGAGGGGGAAGCAGGCTCCCTGCAGAGCAGAGAGCCTGATGCAGGGTTCGATACAGGGCTCGATCCCAGGACCCTGGGATCATGACCTGAGCTGAAAGGAGAGGCTTTAACCCACTGAGCCACCCAGGTGCCCATACTGTTTTTATTTTTTAAGTATATTTGACACATGGTGTTTTATTAGTTTCGGATACACAGCATAGTGATTCAACAGCTCTTTATCTTTTGCTATGCTTGCCACAAGTACAGCTGGCACCTGTCACCATGCAACTCTATTATAGTACATTTGACTGTATTCCCTATGCTGTATCTTTAATTCCCATACCATTCATTCCATAACTAGAAGACTTATCTCCCACTCACCTTCACTGATTCTACCTAGCTCCCAATCTTCCTCCCCTCTGGCAACCATCACTTTGTTTTCTGTATTTATAGGTTTGATTCTGATTTTTGTTCATTCACTTTTTGGTTCATTTCAATGAAATGAATACAGCTGTGTAATATTTACAAAGATCCAGAAGTTGAATAGTACTGGCAACCCAGAAACTCAATCTGTCTTTACCCTCTTTTCTTCATTTTCCAATGGTTACCAATATCTTAATTTCTTATACCATATTATGTGTTCTTATACCACTTTTAACATTGTAAAAGTGGAATCACATAGAATACATGCTTTGTGGTCTATTGATTTTTGCTTAGATGGAGAAGAGAAGGGAGTTGGGGGAACTGGAGGGTGAGACAAACCATGAAAGACTGTGGACTCTGAAAAACAATCTGAGGGTTTTGGAGGGGCAGGGGGTGGAGGTTAGGTGAGCCTGGTGGTGGGTATTATGGAGGGCACATATTGCATGGAGCACTGGGTGTGGTGCATAAACAATGAATTCTGGAACACTGAAAAGAAATTTAAAAAATAAAAAATGTTTATGACATTCATTCTATTATTAGCAATAGTTTTTCTTTTTTGCTATATAAAACTCAGTCTTTGTTGGACATATTAATGCATTTTTGTATAAATGTAACTAGAAGTGGAATTTCTGTGATAAATACTGTCAGACTGATTTCCAAATTAGTAGGAACAACTTAGACCCCTAAGCTATGTGAATGTTCCATTTTCTCTTCATTATCACCAAAACTAGATATAATCAAAAATTTTAATATTCTGACTGGTGTATAACATCTTCTCATTGTGGTTTTAGTTTAGATTTGCATATTCAGGATGACAGATATTGAGTACCTTTTCATTTTTTTTTTGGCCATTATAAAAATATACTCTTTAAATATTTAAGTCTCTTTTTCACATTATTTCTGTTGATTTGTGGGAAATGTGTATATATTTGAAATACAAATCCTATTTATTTTTGCATATATTCTAAATACAAATTCTATCTGTTTTGCAGATATTGTCTTCTATTGTGTAATTTGCCTTTTCACTCAGGTAAAGTTATCTATTCATGAACATAAATTCTTATTTTACTTTAGACCAAAATATCAGGCTTCTTTTGATGAAAACTTTCTTTAAAAAACAAAAATCTTGAATATTTTAAAATATATTTTCTTATAAAACATATATTATTTTGTCATGCAAATTAACAATCCACCTGAAATTGTTTCAAGTATGAAGTAGAGCTTAAGATTCTTTTTTCCACCTCCCTATGGATATCCAAATAAGAAAGCAGTTTTGTGGAAAGACAATTTTATTACTATAGATTTGTAGAGCCAACTTTATAGCAAAACAGATCATCATATTTATATGAGTCTATACCTGAGCTCTCTGTTCTTATGACGAGCTTTATAGCTTTTACACATTGTTCTATCACTGTAACTGTATGATAAATCTTGATATCCAAAAGAATGATTCCCACTTTATTCTTCAAAATCGCTTTACATATTCATAAACCTTAGAATCAGCATGTCAATTATGATAAAAAGAAACATGCTGGGGGAAAAAAAATGTTGAAATACTAAGTAGGATTTTATTAGATTTATAAGCCAGTTTAGGGGGAACTGACATTATCACCATATCAAGTCTTCCAAACTATAAGTACTATACATTCTTTCACTTATTTAAGTAATCTTTAATTTCTCTTAATAGTGTCTTTTAGGTTTTTTGTTTTTTTTTTTTATAATTTTATTTTTTTATAAACATATATATATATTTTTTTTTTTCCCCCAGGGGTACAGGTCTGTGAATCTCCACGTTAGGTTTTTTTTTTTAAGATTTTATTTTTTATTTGACAGAGAGAGACACACAGCAAGGGAGGGAACACAAGCAAGGGGAGCGGGAGAGGGAACCCGATGCAGCGACTCAGTCTCACGACCCTGGGATCATGATCTGAGCTGAAGGCAGGCGCTTAATGACTGAGCCACCCAGGAGCCCCTGTTTTGTAGTTTTAAATACAAGTATCTAATCAAGTTCATTTCTACTTTTTTTTGATATTGTGAATATTTTTAACATTAATCTTCTATTAATTTTTGTCTTATACTAAATCTAGCAGTCTTATTAAACTGAATTCTATATATCTGTAGATACAGATTTTCTTCATATACATTTGTTATATGTGAAAAATATTTCTTACTGTTCCAGTTTTTTTATATTTTTTATTACTTTCCCTTGATTTATTAAATTGGTTAACATCCCCCTGTATTGTAGAAGTAGAAATGAAGAAGCTGGCATTATTGCCTCATTTCCAAACTAAGGTAACAACTCTTTTAATAATTCCTTTTACTTTATCAAATTAGAAAGTTCTTTTATGTTTCAAAGTTGTTAGAAGGTTTTTTAGTCAAGAGTGGATTTAAATTTTTTTTAAAGATTTTATTTATTTATTTACTTATTTGACAGACAGAGATCACAAGTAAGGCAGAGAGGCAGGCAGAGAGAGAGAAATGGAAGCAGACTCCCTGCTGAGCAGAGAGCCCGATGTGGGGTTCAATCCCAGGACTCTGGGATCATGACCTGAGCCAAAGGCAGAGGTTTTAATCCACTGAGCCACCCAGGTGCCCAGGATTTTAAATTTTATCAAAGGCTTTTTATTCTACATATGCTGATATCATGGTTTTTTTCATTTAATATGTTAATGTGGTGAATGACATGGATTTTCAAATGTTAAAACAAACTTTCATCCCAGAAATAAATCAATCTTAGCTATAAGATGATACGTATTATATATTCTTACAGTAAAGAATATTTATTAAGAAAATAATAAAGATGGGGCGACTGGGTAGCTCAGTCAGTTAAGCATCTGCCTTCAGCTCACGTCCCCTTGTTTGCGCAGGTGCATTCTGTCAAATAAATAAATAAAATCTTAAAAAAATGAAAATTATAAAGAAAATACATTTAAGATACTGAGCTATCTTTACCAAAATAGTCTACATTGTAAGTGGACCCACACAGTCCAAGCTTGTATTATTCAAGGGTCAACTATACACTGGACAAGAGTTTAGGAAACATGCACAATTTAATTGTGTAGCTAGAGGGTCAAATTAACGTAGAATAAATGTAAAACTTTCATGGGAAAGTTTTAAAGGTATCTTAGAATTGTGTATGTGTGTAAGAGAGAAAAAGAGGGAAAAGAGAGGGATCAACAAGAGACAAATAGGTAAGGTATTCCAACAACTATAACATAAAAACTACTGTAAAAGGAGGAAAAAAAATTGTGCTACAAGTCTTCATCTTTCAAAATCTACGCCAAATTAAGGAAGGAGAAGCTGTATGATGTATACAGTGTGCACCTGAAATAGCAACACTTTGCATCTGAAACTTGTTCTGAAACAAAAAGAATTGCATGCTGGAGAAGATTCCAGATACATTGTGTTGCAGAAGATTTTTTACCTTATAGAAAGAGTTCAAAGAACTGAATTTAATTGAAAGGAAGAACTAAATATCTTAAATTTATGCAGTGAGTTGTTAAACCGGAATTAAGTATTTACTAATAAAGCTCTTTGAAATTTGGTCTGCTTTTATAAAGGTTAAGAAATTTTGAAGATTTAGAACATATTTTTATATTCTGGATGACTCCAGAAAAATAAATGATTCAAAGCAGATATTGGGAGAAACTCTGGTTGCTTGAGGGTATCCTATTTTTCCACTAGGTAATTTCTATTTATTTGTCTTATCTTTGTGAAATATTTAACAGCTCTATCATAGTTATTCTCAGTTGCTCAGTGATAAGTTTAGTAAATTTCCAAGCAGCTGGAGTTTCATCTCATTATTTGGAAAGAGGAGTTGTGTCAAAGGCATGCATGTCTTAATGATGAATTTATCACTTGTCATATTTTACCAAACCTGAGAACATTTATGAAAGACAAGAATCTTAATTCCTTAGTTTTGACATGATGCCCTTTATTTAGAGAAGTTGAAGAATAAGAATTTCAGAGTGCATCAGATTACCTCCCTATCAATCAAATCAGAGAGAGGTTAATACTATTTGGATTATTTGGTAACTGATTATACAAAATTTAAAGTTGTAGGATTACACACACATACAATGAACTAGTAGAAAAAAATGTATTTTCACTAATCATGATCAGCTTTTTAAATATTTACTTTTTAAAGCAAGTAAGTCTTTAAATAAATTTATTATTAACATTTTCCTGTCACAATGTGACAGATCACTTATTATAACAGATTGGGAACTATTTTGTATTATTAGTGGGTAGCAAAGAAAGCTTTTGCATATGTTAGAGTTTAGCAGACATTTTTTAACCTTGGCTCATCAAATGCTCCAGAAGTTTCTGGTTGTGTGAAGCTGAGGGAAGGTACAATTTCTTGTTGCAATTTACAGCTCTCCACTTCTCTGGCCAATCTGGCTCTCAAAGTTTTAAAATGAGACATGGAAAAGTCCCTGGCATGTTTCCATCTCTTCTTTTTCCCATCCCCCCATTACATCACCAGACACTGGTGATTACTATCAAAATAGCCAGGAAGAATGAGTTCTTAAACACCAGAGCTCAAAATATGATGACTTTTTAAAAGGTTTCATTTATTTATTTGTCAGAGAGAGCACAAGCAGGGAGAGAGGCAGGGAGAGGGAGAAGCGGGCTCCCTGCTGAGCAGAAGCCCAACTTGGGACTTGATCCCAGGACTCTGGGGTCATGACCAGAGCCAAAGGCAGATGCTTAACCAACTAAGCCACCCAGACATCCCAAAATATATTTTACTCCCAAGAAACTTTTCCTTTCAAATATATTATCTCTACATAATTTATGTGATACATAGATCAGTGGAAACTCATGCCAGGCAAAGTCCTAAAAGCATATTGTATCATATGAATTAATACCAGTACTTTAATTAAGCTGAGAGGAGGTTTGAACAAGGATAACCACAAATACATTATATTTTTTTTCTGTAGCTCAGCAAAATTTGAAAGAGAATCATTTTTGAAGGTCCAAATATTGTAGTAACTAATTACATAAAGTTGTCTTAGCCCAGTGTTGAGAAAGTCAATAAAACTTCAGCAGTAATAAAATATATTAATAAGAGAGTCTGTAATGTGAACATTAAAAAAGTTTATCTCAGTATCTCCTAATACTATTTTTTATGAAATACTAATTGCTGAGAACCTAAAGCTTGAAAATAGTTCCTCATTTTGATCATAATTTAAGGTAAACTCTTTAACCTGGTGTTATATATATCATGATTCTTATGTACATTATATTTATTTGACAGTGGAGTTCTTTTGTTACAAGTTAAAGAATGTAATATTTATTTATTCCTAGACTATACATTTAAAAAAAATAATACAAAGATATATTTGTCCTTTGATTTTTATCTTATTTTTTCAGTTGTTTTTCTCTTTCTGAATTGAAAACTTACTTTTGGTTGCCAAGACAACACATTTTTCTTAATTTAAGTTGAACTTGAATATATGACCAATAATAACAGATGCCCGGATTAAGCCTAAAAACAGAAGATCGACAAGGGCCTATTTTGGTCTTATCACAAAGTCAATTTAGAGCATTCAGAGTTTACACATACTTTAGTGAGGAACAAAACAAGAAATTTGTCCTTCAAGTTTTATCCTTTTCCTTTGTCATGGGAGAAGCAAAGGACCACCAACTGTATCTCCAAAAGGCAATTAAGGAGGACAGAGATTACATAGCCCTCTGGGTGCTATACGCAAACAATGAATTATTGAACACTACATCAAAAACTAATGACGTACTGTATGGGGACTAACATAACATAAAAAAAAGGCAATTAAAAAAAAAGCAAAGATATTTGAGGTATTAGAACTTATTCTCAGGGCACATACAAAAGATAAAAATGATTTTTTTTAATGGTAAATACTCCACAAAAAATTACACCTGGTTCTCTGACTGAAACACACATGGGCATGCACACACGTTATCTTGCATGGCCCACTAGACCTGATTGTCAAATGCACAATTTGCAAACTGATTGTTAAACTCATAGTTTGAAATTGGTCATGGTGGGACTATATATGACACAGAAATTGTCAAATGCTACATACAGAACATAATATTTTTTTGATAAGCCCATTTAAGAACACACCACTGCCTACAAGGCCTTCATTTCCTTGTTTTTTGGTCTTTATTTCTTGTTCTTTAATCCTTTTGTTTGTCCCTTGGAGAAGCAAAGCCAAGTAACTTACTCATTTTCTCACCCTACATTTTTATTTCTCGATGGAGACAAGAAGGCTATATTTTTATTCATCTTCTTCACATCTCACCCCAACAGAGAAGACTCTTCCAACAGGTGATCTACCAATGGTACTATAACATTGCCAAGTATATACACAAAACAGAGAATCTGTCAATCATGCACAAAGAGACACTTTGGCCATCAAGGGTCTTTTCCAACTTGGCATAAGCTATATTATAAAGAGCGGAAAATCTTGGAAAGTAGAAAGAGTAAACATCCTTTTAAGTCATACAGTCCCATTGAATCTCCCTATGCATCCAAATAGGAAAAAAAATTGCTAAATATAAGACCTAACTTTCTTCTTCCCTTTCTCCTGCTTGCTCACCTAGTGATTCTAATAGATCTGCAGCAATAGTTGACAGATTGAGTAGCTGGAGTCCCCCAAATCCAACCCTTTCTGAGGGAAAATAATCAGACTGCAGACATCAGTTTAAAGCTACCTTTCCAATACTGGCTGGATTTTTCGTTTGTAAGGGCCTATTTAGCCAGAGTGATTCTATCTCGTTAAACAGTGATTTTGTTGTTTATGCAGTAAAACTTAAACTGACCCTGCCCCCCCCACCCCCCACCACCACAGGAACCTACATAAAAGCAAGTCCAGGAAACCAGTAAAATATGGTCGACCAGTCCCAGATAACAGAGCCCAAATACAAGGGTGGGTCAGGTCAGGTAGAGATAACAGAGCCCAGATGCAGGGATGAGTCAGGCCAGGTGGAGACATCCAATCAGTGGGGCACACATACTGTCTCCCTAGCTACCAAGGAGTGTGGGCCCTGCTTTTTGGGCGCCCATTCTGACCAAGGGGATAGGCTAGTTCAAATAGCTACTATGGGGTGAATTGTAATTCAATTGGCCACCAGGCTCAACCCCATGGCCTTTGCTCTATAAAAGTTAGTCTGTAAGTCAGGGAGGGGTCGCCTCTTTGGAAGAGATGGCCCTGACTGGTCAGTTTGATTCTCGATGCTTGGTGCGAAATAAAGCTTTGCTTGACCTTCGCTTTGTATCAGTCTCACTCCTTTGATCACAGGCCCATTACTGGGGGACCTAACAAGTTCTTCAGACTATTTCCAAGGATCATACTGACCAGAGGTACAAGAATGACATAAAGTTAAATAATCAATCAATATTTTTATAACTACTAACAATGTTTGCAGAAACTTTAATCAAGTAAAAAGAAAAAAGAAAAAAAAGACTATCCTAACCAAGAAGTCCATTGTGCCAGATCTTTATTCTACCAAGTATCTGCATAGCATCTGACGTTGCTAATATTGTCTCTCTTGAAAAAAATTTCCCATTTTGTCCTCAAAGTAATCATTTTGTACCTCTCTAACCCATGTTGACAGTTCCTGCTTTCCTGTATTAACTCTAATTTATCCATCCAGTAAATACTGCTTTATCCTGTGTTTACATCTGTGAACTTGACCTTAATAAGCAACCCAGCTAAAGAGTTTAGTATAAAGAGTTTAGTATAAAGATAATGTCCTCTTCCCTCTACTCCCCTAGCTCTTAATATTCCCATGGTTATTATTATTATTTCCATGGTTTCAAACAACACCCTGTTAGAAGCCTAGGATCTTTCTCCTCATCCATCATTGTTACTGAGCCCTAAACTTGCAAAGCCAATTCTCTCCCGGTTATTGTTTCATTGGCAAATCAAAATCCACCTTTCAAAACTGAAATAATTATCCCCATCCCCGAGAAAATTTTATTCTACATTGCCTTCTGTCTCAGTGAATGGAATAATTTTCTCACTTGTGATGCAAATAAGAAAGATCAGAGGCATCTTTACTTTTCTGTCTTCTTCACTCCAAACTTTTAGTTTATATTTCAGTCTGCTCATTTTGTTATCAGTGTGGCCTTCCGACTGCATTATCTTACTCCACTGTGTATGGTTTTTGTTATTTTGGTTTTTTCTAACCCATGACTTATATTACCATCACAATTATATTTTCAGAACCCTCTCTGGATTCTTAACCTCATTCTCTAGAGTATTTTCTATAGCTACCCACTGGAATACAGTCTTAGCAAGGCTTTTAGAGCATGATACATTGATCTTTTTTGCTTCATTTTCTCAAATTCTTCAGTCTCTCCAGTGATACCTGTTTTCTATTAAGTCCTTATAGAGCACTCATATTTCCCTGAGTTTCCGTTGATATTCTCTCTGCATCCTCAAGTTCCACCCACTTGATCATCTGATGGAATCCTTGAAAATTATTCAAAGCAAAGTCTCAAAACTTCATCAAACCAATCTGACTTCCTTTTAGAGTAATTATCCATCATAAATGATTTAACATCATTTAATTTCTTTTAATTCATCTAACATGACATTTAGTACCTTAGAACTCTATGTCATACCAATCTTGTTTTCATTGTTCAGACTTCTACCACCTTTTGTTCCTGTAATTAGGCATCAACTCACCATGGTTTTTTCTATCACATTTGAAACAAAATTATATTTCATTTCTGTGGATCCAACACATGATGGAGAACCTGACATATAGGAGACACTAAATAAATTATGGTTGAATAGATGTACTATGTATTGAAAATAAGTAATTTGTCCAGTTTGAGGGCTCTGTTACTTTTTTTTAAGATAAACTCTCTTTTCATGTTTTATGACAGTATTTGAAGATATACCTCTAGCTTCTGTGCCCCCTTGTGAGAAGCCATTTGAAAACTGAAGAGGTTTGACTAAATTAGTCTTAGTATTATGTATCTCTTATTTAAAAGATGGACTGAAAACATACTACTCTTTTGAAGGGATTTCTCTATGTGTGTGTGTGTGTGTGTGAGAGAGAGAGAGAGAGAGAGAGAGAGAAAAGAGAGAGAGAGAAAGGAGTGAGAGAAAGAGAGAGTCTATTAGGAGTAGCCTGGAGTTGGGTGCCTGGGTGGCTCAGTTGGTTAAGCACCTGCCTTAGGCTCAGGTCATGATCCCAGGGTCCTGGTATCAAGCCCCACATCAGGCTCCCTGCTCAGCTTCTGCTGATTCTGCTCCCAGCACTGCTTCTCCCTCTTCCTTTGCTCCCCCACCCTGACTTGTCTTTTCTTCCCTCTCTCACAAATAAAATCTTTAAAAAACAAGTAGCAGCCTGGAATTTAAATCTTATAGGTAGACTGTATTAATCATTCATTATATTTTATAAGACTTTGCCGGTTTTCTTTGGCTGACCAAATAAGATTCCCAATGTCTCTGCTTAGGTGGAGTAGAAAATTTTAAGATGTCAATCTAGTCATTAAAATAATAACAAGCACATACAGAGTGCCAGACAATATTCAAATTACTTCACATTAATTAACATATTTAATTCCTAATCCTGCTTAGTAGGTACTATTAATATACCAATTTTACAGAGAAGGAAACTGAGCCACAGGATGTTTAATTGACTTGCACAGAACACAACTCATCAGTATTTGAGCCAGGAGATGAACCCAGGCTCACATTGATTCCATAACCCATGTTCTCTCTTATTGTGCTGTCTTTCATTGACAGATGAGAATCATATGCAAAAGTAAATACATAATAAAACAGGGATTAGATTGAAATTTAAGGAGTTTAGCAGAAGGGCCAATGAAGGAGAGATTAATTTTGACCATATCAGAAACTGATCTCAAGAAGGCCACTTGGAACACACTTAACTTGAGAGCAGGGGTCTGATCCTCTCCCACTTTAATGGCAGATCATAGCCCTGTGGATCTCCTCACTGTTCACTTTATGCTCCACCCCAACAGAAAGTTCCATTTCCCTTCTTACCATCTTATAGCATCCTGGACCCTCCCACAATCTTCCCAACTACTACAGAATATAATTACATCAGTATTACTACAACATACTTGGCAGTTTATATAAGAATGTTTATTCCCTTAGCTTTCAAAATGCTATCCACCTGACATTTCTGAACTCAGAGTATTATCAGCAGATAATTGAAAAATGCCCTGATACTCATACCATTTTATAGTTACTCTCTCTCCCAAAGAAATAATTCAAGCTTTATTACTCATGGTTTTGTGAACAAATGCCAGCTTTGACTGAACACTGCTTAAACCCTAAAAACTTGGAGGTGAGATATTTTATTTTAGCTTTGCTAAGTAATAAGTAATGGTATTCAGGCTACATGGATACGCAAGCACACACATGCATTTGCTAATGCATTTAATTCAACTAGCATCTAACTAGGCTTACTTTTCTTTTAATAAATCTTCTAAGGATTACTAACCCTTTGTCCTTCTTTGCTAAAAGGAAAAAGAAAAGCACAAATGTCCTCTAATGCTGATCTCTTAAGCTGTATAAACAGCAAATTGATTCATATTTTATTTAATCAGTACAAATCTAGCAGAATATTTTTAGAGGAGGGATAAAGAGACTATGTTTTGAGCTGATTAAATCTCTTCCACCTCCCTCCCCATCACCTCATAAACCTCTCACCTATAATCAGTGCACAGATGGAATCATGGTCCAGCATTAAGCACTTCACTAAATTAAAAGAAAAAAAAATGATCTGCAAAACTCTTGAGTCATTAGGAGAAAAGTAAACAGGAAAAATATGTTGTGCTTTCTAGGTAATTCTAAATCAAGGATAACTTATGTGCAGTATTTTTTGAAATGCAATAAACATTTTCCACATTCTTAATGTATCAAATATTAGTGCAGTTGAAACTCTTCAAAGAGTGGCATCTGAGGTTCCCTCACTCCTCTCCTGCCACTAATTTCACAAAAGAAAATTTTTCATAAAAATTAAGAATTTAATCTTATTAGAGACAATGAAATACTTAATAAACATTCTCTAGGGATTTACAAACAAGCATGCCTCTAAATCCCCCCTTGCAAACAGTCTATAGTTAAGATCAGCTGTTTCTCACCTATAATATGAGGTGATGTTCAGTCACACTGACTTTAGGGTTCCTAGGAAAGCCTTTAGCATCAGTGCCTGCTCAAATGTTGAGTTTATGTTTTTCAGGCTATCAATTTAGCAATAGTACTATAAAGAAGCAAATGAAAATATTAATCTAATGAGTTTGTTGTGAGAATTAAAACAAGTTGGCATTTATAAAATTAGTAGGATGGGGCACCTGGGTGGCTCAGTTGGTTAAGCGGCTGCCTTTGCCTCAAGTCATGATCTCAGGGTCCTGGGATTGAGCCTGGCATCAGGCTCCCTGCTCGGTGGGAAGTCTGCTTCTTTCTCCCTTCTGCCATTTGAGCTCTCTCTCTCAAATAAATAAAATCTTTAAAAAAAAAATTGGGAGGATAATACATGGCAAATAATTGGTTAACATCATTTAAATCAATCGTCCTTAGTTGTTCCCCAATTAGAAAACAAAGGGTTATTCTCTCAAATTAACAAGTGGAATCTTCTAATTCACTTTGTAGTACCCACTTGCCAGGAGCTATGGCCAGTGCCTTATTAAGTACTGAGTTTCCTATAGGAAAGACTATTTCTTGATCACTTGTATATTCCTTTTGCTTGCAATAGTATTGGGGAGGCCTTTAACATAATTTTGTTATGTTTGGGAAATGTTTGAGATGAGGGCTGGATTCCTGGAAAAAGGAGAGAGAGGGAAAATAATTGCTATGAAAATTGGCTTAGCTTTGAGGTGTTGGCATTCAAAATCAGACATTATTAGAGACACCTGGGTGTCTCCGTCAGTAGAGCATCTAATTCTTGATCTTGGGGTTGTGGTTCAAGCCCCAAACTTGGTGTAGAGATTACTCAAAAATAAAATCTTTAAAAAAAATCAAACTTTATCTATTTCGCATTTTTCCAATATGCAAGGGATGGGGGAGAAAGTGTGTTAGATTGTTTATGTATGTATGTGGATAGAGGGATATGCATCCCGCCACACATTTTTGGTGCACTATTCATTATGTTTACTTTCTCAGCATCTGGAAATACAATTTATATAAACTACAACTCTTTCTTGAAATGCCTTTGGTCTTTTCTATGTGTTTGTCTATATATATATATATATATATATATATATATATATATATTTAATTTTTTTGAAGATGCATTGTACTCAGACTTCATCCCAGTTCATTAACAAAGGGAACCAAGATGCTGACTGTGCCCCTGCTCCTCAGGAGGTTTCCAGAGAGCGAACAGGACACAGAGCTAATGGAATCAATTTTAATAACATGACCAAAACAGGTAGAGAACAAATTCAAACTGCATTGACTTGCCTAGCTACGCCTCAGGCCAAGACAAGACAGACCCATCAGACACTATGTGAATTCTGAGATCTGAGGAAGAATGGAATCAAACAACAAGAATAATCATGCCATTTAGTGCAGTGATAAGTGGTTCTTTTAGAGTGCATTGATCTACCCCTGGAGTACTCTTTTTCAAAAGGTAGCCAGTTATAAATCATTCTTACAAAGCTCCTTATCAACTTCATTCCAACCACTTGGTAGAGGTTTTATGCAAGTGAACAGTGAGTGACATTTCAGAGCACAGAATTTAAGGTTTTACATTACTCTATGCTTAAGATTTTTCACATCCATATTCTCTACACATTGTTCAATTACCTTTCCCAACTGCAGTCAATATCTCTTTACATTGACTAAAACAACTGTTGGTTGGCATGCATTTGGTTATTATAATTTATTAAAATTCACTTTAACACAATATTGTATTCACCACCACAGCAATTCTATAAAATACCAATGGCTAGTCCCAAGCATTTAGATGAAAGGCTGAAACTCAGATGGTCAATTCATGTGAGATAATTCAGTCAACATTTAACATCTCTGCTCTTCACAGTCCTGTGTTCTTTTCAACTTCAGTTTTGTCCCCAGCATTGTTCTAAGCAATCATTCTACCTGTCCCGGTCACCTTCTTCTGCATTCTCCATACCTCCTATATTAAAAAGTCATAACTTTGCTCACACCTCAAAGACCTCCTTGTCCATCTCAACAAAACAGTCAACTACATAGAAAAATAAATACAGCTCGCAGCCATAAACAGCCTCCTTGTTCCCATTTCATCATTTACCTCCACCCACATGTGCATGCCTTTTTCACTGCTAGATAAGTATACATCCTTTTGATTAATAAATTCTTCAGTCTGTTCCTCTAATTGTAACCCCCGTGCCAATTCTTTGTACCAGTCATTATTCTGTCTCTTGTCTGTCTCGGTCTGCGATATGTACTTAGGAGACTTCTTAAGGACTACTCTGAGATCAGCCCCTGCAAGGGATGTAGAGAGCAAGATGAAACAAAAGTAAAACCTCAAAGCGGTGGCTGCAAAGCCACCCCATATCCTGAAGGAGCTCTGGAGCAGACAGCCCTTCAAATTGTCTCAAATGAAGCAAAGGGTTGAACTTTTATCAACCAGTCATGGAATGTGGGCTGTCCTGTGGGAATGGATGGAATTTTGCAAATTCATCCCACAACAAATCTGGAAGGAAAACTCAGTTCTGGGCTGGGGTAGCACCCTGCCACATGAACTCTTTGTCTTTCATTTAGATCCTTATTCCAGTTTAAGATACTCACATACCACAGAAAAAGAGGGGAAGGTATTATTATTATTATAGAATAAGCATTATTCTAGTTGCAATACTCTCCTTGTTTCTCAGTTTGTTTTAGATTACTCTTCTTTCTGCTTTGATTTTTCCTTCCCCTCTCTTAACTCTCACAAAAATTTTATTCTGCATGTTCTCCTAAATACTCTTGCATATTGTTATTATAATAGCTACTACCTATAGTTTAATGGCTCTCAGACCTATACCTTTAATATAGATTCCTCCTGAGTAGTCTCACTTAATTTTCTTCTATATGCCAGTTGGGAAGCTTTCCCCAGACACTGCACAGCCCTATAAACTCACAAAGTCCAAAAAGGAAATGGCATCAGACATCATTTATTCCCCTAAGCAAAAGCCCCCAAATAGCCAAGACTTAATTCAATGTCATCATTAACATCCTGTACATGATGTATACCAACGTATTGCATAAAAATAAAACATAAGAAGCTGTGAAACAGCATATGTAACTTCTACACAAACATAAATACATATACACTCTCAATATCCACAACCTAAAGGTGGTATTGGGTGGTATTTCTTTCCCATTACCAGTAAATTATAATAAGAGGATAGGGTATGCCCAGCAAAACAATTCCTCCTCCCACCCAATTCCATGGCTTAACACAAATTAAAATTATTATCTGGTCATGTCATATGTCCTACCCAAAATGATGGAGGAATGCTACATACTATCACTCAGGAACCTAGGAATAAACCTACCAGCATCTTTTATCTGAAAGAATAACCTTCTTGGTCACTACATAAGAGGAAAGAAGAGATTAGGGAACCATGCATTTTCCTTCTTTCTTTCTTTCTTTCTTTCTTTTCTTTCTTTCCTTCCTTCCTTCCTTCCTTCCTTCCTTTCTTTTACCACCAAGCTGTGATAAATATCACTGTACTCACATTTTATAATGGGCATAGGATAAAAACAACATTACTTACTCAATTGCAAGTAGTCAGAGAAGCGCAGTTTCCCATGTGCCTGAAAGGGAAAAAGAACCAAGTATCAGTGTATGATGGTAATGTGCAGTCATATTTAGTTTATTGTATAAGCCCTTATAAGGGATGACCAACTATCTATTCTTTTAGTTTTATTAGAAAATAGGATATGAGGGGCACCTGGGTGGCTCAGTGGGTTGAGCTTCTGCCTTCCGCTCAGGTCATGATCCCGGGGTCCTGGGACCGAGCCCCGCATTGGGCTCTCTGCTCAGCGGGGAGCCTGCTTCCCCCTCTCTCTCTGCCTGCCTCTCTGCCTGCCTTTCTGCCTACTTGTGATCTCTGTCTGTCAAATAAAAAAAAAAAAAATCTTTAAATTTCTAGTCAATTCTAAAGTGCAATCCAATTACTTAAATACCCATTTTAAAAAAGAAAGAAAGAAAGAAAACAGGATATGAAAAAGAAGTAAAAAGTAAGCTAAGCAGTGAGTTTCAAAAAAAAAAAAAAAACCTTCTTTTATAGCCTATTTCTAAATCCTGTTCATGCAGTCTGTCCACAAGAGGGAACATTCCAATTAGCTGCTCCTTTCTAGAGCATCAAGAATGAGAAAGGCTTTGCAGTGTTTATGTTTTTTGTTTTCATACACAGTCAATTTGGCAACAATTGGCCTCTAGCAATAATTATTTAAAAACATTGCTTAGTGCCCTAACTTGTGTTGTCTGTGTGAAAAATTTTAGCAACCATAATTAACCATGAAAATACTGTTAACAGGAACCCATTTTCTGATGAGCACAAATGGAAACCAATGAATATAAATTCTGCTGATTTTGTTTATGTGAGTGCATGTTCAGAAATGGACTTGACTGCAGGAGCTGAACTTATTTATATATTTTCAAAACTAAGCAGCCCAATTCCTACACAATTTATCATTTTTCAGTTTTACCCCATATAAGTGAATAATTTTAAGATGAATGGGCCTCAATACAATAAACCTTAAAGTCTAGTAGGATATTTTTCCCTTTGTCTCATGGTTTTATTTTAAATGCTTATCCATTATCATTGCCACTAGCCAAAAATAAACAAAAAGGTTTATTGCAACAGCTCCGTGAATATTCTAATCATTCTATACTCTCAGTGGCAACAATTTTTTAGTATCTGAAAATGTATTCCTCCTTTTTTTTTATCTTTCCCTATTAGCAAACATTTGTAGATCTCATAAGCTTATAATTTTATATATATATTCTTAGTAAGTTTTATTCTATGAAGTATGAAAATCTAGAATGAAGTTTTTGAGTTATGAACCTGCTGTATAAGATTGTAAGTAAGTATTAAAGGAATAGATTTTATGTTAACTGTAGACTCTATAGACTCTATAATCTATACAAAGATCATTGTCCAAAAATATGTGTGGCCTTTTATAATGCTTCAAGTTCAGACATACATGTTTTAGTGTCACTATCTTACTAATGTTGTATGCCCTTATCTTAATGCCCCCGGGCCAGGTGGGGGGAAATCACACTTGTATGCGTGATTCATTTCTTCAAACAGAGTATCTATATTTTTGCTTTTAATAATGTGAAGTTCTAGCTAAATCCTAAAGGTATATATCCGATGTTTGGATTAGTTAGGTTGCTTTAAGATGTAAGTAGTGAGTAATCAAAATAAAATTGGCATAAATGAGAAGAAAGGAATACTCTGTTAAACTGCAGTGCACGTAGGCATGAACAATTGACTAAAGGCTATCACCGGAGATCTGGTTTAATTCAGTCTCTCTAATCTCTTTTCTTTGGAGTTTGCTTATCCTAGCAACACCTAATTTCACCATGTCAATATGACTGCAGCCAGCAGCAACTCAGCTGTATGTAGCAGCAAGGCTTTCCTCCCACTCTCTCTGTAAATATGTATGCATACATGCATAAACCTCTATGCATATCTTGACGGTGAGATGTCCTTAGGAGGAAGAAAGAGCAGATCTGTGATAATCTAATCTTTAAAGGCAAAGAAGTCATCTGGCATCATGTATTCTAAAGGATTCAGTATTCTTTTTTGTAAGGCCTGTGAATAGCTTGAGACAACACTTTAAGATTTGTTTCTCTTCATTGGTTCACTTAGCCTGCATGCAAGTATTTTGCTTAATTCCTTGAAATATAGAATTTAAATCTGGGTACTTCTCTCCTTTTTTCAAAAATAAATATTGAGGATTTACTATTTTCAATGCATCATACTATATTCTGGGGGTTAAAATGTTGAATATAAAGATCAGAACTCCTGATCTCCTAATGATTACATGTAGCAGGAAGATACACTAAACCACTAAAACAAGTACAATATTACAATCAAGAAATACAGAAAGTGTTATATAGTTCTGTAGTAGTGTGACCAAATCCAGTCTGGGATGTTACAAAAGAGTTTTGTGAGAAGATAAAATTTAGAATAGAAGGAGAGATAAAGGATTTCCTAAACAAACAAAAATTATAGGGATTCAGTATCACTAAATGAGCCCTACAAGAAATGTTAAAGGAGACCCTTTGAATGGAAAGAAAATGCCATAAGTAGTAGTAAGAAAAGTAAAAAGCATGAAGCCAATAATATGAAATTTATCTATAAAAATCAGTCAAGTGTTTCACAGAAGAAAAGAATTTTAGGTATGAAAGCACATAACTAAAACTTGAGGGGTTGGAGGAGTAAAAAACAGGTTCAAACTTAAATGACTGTCCACATCACATAGACTGCTATATGCATGTTATATACAAACCTAAAGGTAAAAAAAAAAAAAAAAAAATCAGAAACCAGTAATATATATGCAAAAGAGAAAGAGAAAGGAATCCAAATATATCCCTGAAGAAAGCCAACAAACTCTGAGAAGAGAGTAAAAAAAGGTAATAGAAAAACTACAAAAAAACCCATGCAACAAGTAACAAAATGGCAATAAATAAATATCTATCCATAATTACTTTGGATGTAAATGGAGAAAATGTATTATCCATTTGGACAAAATGACAAAGGATTATAAGAGAATATTATGAAAAGTTATATGCTAACAAATCAGTAAGCCTAGAGAAAAGGGTAATTTCTAGAAACATAACTTCCCCCAAATTAAATCAGGAACAGAAAATTTGAACAGATTAATACCATCAATGAAATTGAACCAGTAAGAGAAAAAAGTCTCAATAAATAAAAGTCCAGGACCAGAAGACTTTACAGGTAAATTCTACCTGCTTTTTAAGATTTAAAAAAAAAAAATTTATTTATTTTAGAGAGAGAGAACAAGCAAACTGGGGGTGGGGGGACAGAGAGGGAGGGAGAATCTGAAGCAGACTCTGTGCTCAGCATGGGAGCTCAATCCCACCACAAGATAATGACCTGAGTCAAAATCAAGAGTCAGATACAACCAACTGAGCCACCCAGGAGCCCCTACCAAACATTTAAAAAAGGATTAATACCAATTCTTCTTAAACTTTTCAAAAAAATAGAAGAGGAAAGAAAACTCCAAAATTCATTTTATGAGGCTAGCATTACTATGATATCAAAACCCGATAAAGACACTACCAAAAAAAAAAAAAAAAAAAGAACTACAGGCCACTATCTCTGTTCACATAGATGCAAAAATCCTCAGCAAAATATTAGCAAACCACATCCAATAGTATATTATTATAAAAATCATTCACCAGAATCCAGTGGGATTTATACCTGGAAGACAAGGACGATTCAATCATGATACATCACCTTAAGAGGAAAAAAAACTATTATCATTCCAGTTGATGCAGAAATAGCATTTGAGAAAGTACAACATCCATTCATGATAAAAACTCTAAACGAAGTAGGTTTATATGAAACATACCCCAATATAATAAAGGTCATATATAAAAACCCACAGTGAACATCACATTCAATGGGAAAAAACTGAGAACTTTTCCCCTAAGATCAGGAACAAGACAAGAATTCCCACTCTTAACCACTTTTATTCAACATACTACTGGAATTCCTAGCAATCAGACAAGAAGAAGAAATAAAAGGCATCCAAACTAATAAGAAGTAAAACTTTTACCATTTGCAAATGATAGCATACAATATATAGAAAGTCCTAAAACACCAAAAAACTACTAGAATTGATAAATGAATTCATTAAGCATATGAAATCAATATTCAGAAATTTATTGCATTTCTACACCTATTAATGAAATAACAGAAAAATTAAGAAAAAAGTCCCATTTACAATTACATCAAAAATAATAAAATACCTAGGAATAAGCTTAATGAAGGAGGCAAAAGACTTGTACTCTGAAAATTATAAAATACTGATTAAAGAAATTAATAACAACACAAATGGAAAGATAGTTTATGCTCATGGATTGGGAAAATCAATATTGTTAAACTGTCTGCATTACCCAAAGCAATCTACAGATTTAATGCAATCCTTATCAAAACTCCAACACCATTTTTCATAGAACTAGAACACATAATCCTTTTTTTTTAATTACCTTAAAATTTGTATGGAACCACAATAAACCCTAAATAGCCAAAGCAGTCTTGAAAAAGAAAGACAAAACCAAGGATACCAAGTTATCAGATTTTAGGATACACTACAAAGTTAGTCATCAAAACAGTATGGTACTGACACAAAAATAGACACATAGATCAATGAAACAGAATAGAGTCCAGAAATAAATCCAAAAGTATATGGTCAATTAATCTTCAACAAAGGAAGAAAATATGCAATCAGAAACAGACCATCTCTTCAATAAATGGTGCAGGAAAAACTGGACAGTTACATGTAAAAGAGTGAAACCAGACCACTTTCTTACAGTATACACAAAAATAAACTCAAAATAAAGACCCAATGTGAGACCTGATACCACAAAAGTACTAGAAAAGAGCACAAGCACTAATTTCTCTGACTATCAGCTATAACTACAGTTTTCTAGATATGTCTCCTGAGTCAAAGGACATAAAAGCAAAAATAAACTATTGGTACTACATTAAAATAAGAAGCTTCAGCCCCGCAAAGCAAACAACAAAACTAAAAGGAAACCTACTAAATGACAGGAAATATTTGCAAATGATATATCTGATAAAGGGTTAGTATCTAAAAAATATGAAGAACTTACACAACTGAACACCAAAACCAAACAAAATCCAATTAAAAATGGACTAAGGATGGGGCATCTGGGTGGCTCAGTGGATTAAAGCCTTTGCCTTCAGCTCAGGTCACGATCTCAGAGTCCTGAGCTAGAACCCTTTGTCAGTCTCTTGGCTCTGCGGGGAGCATGCTTCCTCCTCTCTCTCTGCCTGCTTCTGTGCCTATTTGTGATCTCTCTCTCTCTCTGTCAAATAAATAAATAAAAAATCTTAAAAAAATGGACAAAGGACATGAACAGACATTTCTCCAAAGAAGATATCCAGATGGCCAAGAGACAAATGAAAAGATGCTCAACATCACTCAGCATCAGGGAAATGCAAGTCAAAACTACAACGAGATATCACCTCACACTTGTCAGAATGGCTAAAATCAACAGAAGAAATGAGTGTTGGTGAGGATGTGGAGAAAAAGGAACTGTTGGGCACTGTTGGTAGGCATGCAAACTGGTGCAGCCACCGTGGAAGACAAGAGGGTCCTCCAAAAATGTAAAATTAAATTATCATATGATCCATTAACTCCCTTACCTGGTATTTACCCAAAGAAGACAAAAACAGTAATTTGAAAAGATATGTATTTCTATGCTTATTGAACCATTATTTACAATAGCCAAATTATAGAAGCAAAACAAGTGTCATCAGAAGATGAAGGGACGAGGAAAATATTGTACACATGTTCAATGGAATATTACTCAGCCATAAAAAAGAATGAAATCTTCGAATTTGCAACAGTATGGACAAGTCTAGAGGGTATAATGCTAAATAAAATAAGTCAGTAAGGAAAAGACAAATACCATATAATTTCACTCACATATGTAATTTAAGAAACAAAACAAACCAACAACGAAAAAAAGAGACCAAAAACCAGACTCTTAACTATAGAAAAGGAAATGATGGGTACTTGGCCGGGGGGTGGGGGGGGTGAAAGAGAAGGGAATTAAGAGTACACTTATCCTGGGGCGCCTGGGTGGCTCAGTGGGTTAAAGCCTCTGCCTTCGGCTCAGGTCTTGATCCCAGGGTCCTGGGATCGAGCCCGCGTGGGGCTCTCTGCTCCGCAGGGAGCCTGCTTCCTCCTCTCTCTCTCTCTGCCTGCCTCTCTGCCTAGTTGTGATATCTCTCTGTCAAATAAATAAAAAAATCTTAAAAAAAAAAGGGTACAGTTATCCTGATGAGCACTGAGTAATATACAGAATTGGCAAATCACTATATTATACACCTGAAACTAATGTAACACTGTATATTAAATATTCTAGAATGAAGAAAAAAAGAAATAGAAGATATTAGAAAGGTAGAAACAAGCTGCCATTATTTGCAGATATACAGTTGATATATGCTTATGTACATAGGTAAGTGCAAAGGAATAAGCAGAAGAATTATGAAAAACTGAGTTTAAAAAAGTAACTTGATGCAAATTCAACACATAAAAATCTATCTTTTGTGTAGATCAGCAACAATGGGTAAAAAATATATAAATGGAAACAAAATATAATTTTAAAAATTCTATCACTTCCCCAAAACATGAAATTCTAGGCTATAAACAATACCAAAAAAAAAAAAACAAAAAAAAACAAAAAAAACAAACAAAACCTTCTTGAAGAAATTGATAACATTTTATTGGAAGATACAAAAAGCTGTAGTTAAATGAGAGATCAAAATCACATATTAAAAGTCAAGAAATTTTGGGGCCCCTCAGTGGCTCAGTGAATTAAACCTCTGCCTTCAGCTCAGGTCATGATCTCAGGGTCCTGGGATCAAGCCTTGCATCCGGCTCTCTGCTCAGCAGGGAGACTGCTTCCCTCTGTCTCTGCCTGCCTCTCTGCCTACTTGTGATCTCTCTCTCTGTCAAATAAATAAATAAAATCTTTAAAAATAAATAAATAAAAATAAAAGTTAAGAAATTTTAAGATAGCGGACCTCTCCAATTTTATTTACAATATTAAAAAACTGGTATTTTTGTGGTTGTTCTTGATAAGTAAATTATGAAATGTTTATGAAAATGTAAAGAAACTTGAGCAATGAAGATGCTTTATGAAAATAATAAGGATGTGGTGGGGGAATCATGCTACTTAATTTCAGGACAAATTATAAATGTTGTCAAAATAATGTAGTATTATAAGTGGTGGAGAAATGTAATAAAATAGGGACCCAAAAATGTGTTCATGTATATATTAACATTTGATAAGTGACAGAAGTGATGAAACGGAAAGTGAAGAGAAAGTGGATTTGTCAATAAATGGTAGTAAGTAACTAATTATCCTTACTAGCTTAAACCCAAAATTCCATTCTTAAGTGGACTGAATTAAAAACAGAAAGTACATCTCTAATGTTAAAATATCATGTAAAAGAATATCTTCATTATCTTGGTGTAAGGGAGGATTTCCTAAACAATGCACTAAAGTTAAAAATAGATCACATTAGAAACTTCTTCCAAATGGCATCATAAAAAGAATGAGAAAACAAGCCACAAGTTAATTTTTTGGGATTTTGCCATAGATACCACTGACAAAAGACCAGTATTCAGAATATACAAAAGGAACTCTTGTAAATCAATAAAAAAGAAAACTCATTTCAAAATGCAGAAAAGTTTTAATAGTAATTTCTCAAAGGAAGAAACTATAATGGTTACTAAACATACAAAAAGATGTTCAAACCCTATAGTAATTTGGGAAGGGCAAATTAAAATCTTATCAGAAAATAATTATATACACTGGTTTGGAAAAATGTTAAAATAACTGAAAACTCAGGGTTTTTGAGAGTCTGGATTGAGGAACCACTTGAATACCACTGGTCACATATAAATTTATGCAGTTCCCTTTGAGAGCAATGTGTCATTTCGTGGTAATGTTGAACATGATTAATTTATCCCATAGCTGTTTACAGTTGACTTCGGAACAATATGGATTTGAACTGTATGGATGCACTTACATGTAAAATGTTTTACGATACAGTACTATAAATGTATTTCTCTTCCTTACAATTTTCTTAACATTTTATTTTCTGCAGCTTACTTTATTATAAGAATACATATATAATACGTAAAACACACAAAATTTGTGTTAATTTTCTATACATGTTGGCACTGAGGCTTCTAGCTATTAGCACTTAAGCTTTGGGAGAGTCAAAAGTTATACTAAGGATTTTCAACTGTGTGGGACATCAGTGCCCCTAATCTCCATGGTGTTCAAGGATCAATTACATATCCTAGATAATCTCGTCACAAAGATACCGGCAGACACTAGAATGTTCATAGCAGCAACTAAAAATAGGTAAAACTAGAATCAAACAAATGTCCAATAGACAAATATAGTCAGATACATTACTGTAAATCCATATATTAGAACACCATACAGCACTATAACAACAGGCATGGATACCATCAAAAAATGTAAAGAAGCAAGAAAAACCATAAGAGACTCTTAATCTCAGATAACAAACTGACGGTTGCTGGAGGGGAGGGGGGTGGGAGGGATGGAGTGGCTGGGTGATGGACATTGGGGAGGGTATGTGCTATGGTGAGCACTGTGTATTGTGTAAGACTGATGAATCACGGACCTATATACTGGAAACAAATAATACATTATATGTTAACTTAAAAATTAATTAAAAATAATACAGTGTATTCTATATGTATAGAATGCTCTATGAAAACAGGAAAACTAATATATGGGTTATTAACATAGATCATAGATGATAGATAGATGATAGAAAGATAGATGGATAGATGACAGAAAGCCCTAAATAAATGCCAAGGAAATGATTTTGTCAGTTTTAGGATAATGCCCAGCTCTGGGAGGTAGAGGATGCAGCAAGGAAAGGCAGACATTTTCTGTAGTGCTGACAACATTTTAGTTCCTTCTCTGAGTGGGATTTGCAGGACTTTTTTTTTTTAAATGCGCGTTTATGCTCTACATGCTCTTTACATACTACTTGTTAAACAAAAAATTTTCAGTTTTCAAAAGAGACTAACCAAGTATGCAACTTCTCTGTAATTTTTACCTAAAGATAAGCAGCACAGAATACCTGACGAGTGTCTGAATTCTAAGAAAGGAGGACTAGCGTTGTAAGAAGCCGCTGATTACAAGGATTACAAGGGATACATGCTTCAACTCAGTTTCCCTTTTTGGGGACCCATTGGTCACTTGGAGTCCAAAGTACATTGACTTGACTCTACTTCTTACAACCAAGAAGGGCTGAACTAATGTGGGCATAAGGAAACTGTAGTCAGTGTCAGTGTTCTTACCACCTTTCAAAATAAGCACTTTGCCTCTCCATTTTGTTATCCAAAGTGGTCTGAATTTAGGAGTTCCCTGAATTTTAATAAAACATCTCTTCATTATATCTAAATGCCATTCAAGGTGTCTTAAGAACTATCCTAGGTTTGATAATGTTTCCTTGGAGAGCAGGAGAGAGGTGGGGAGGAATTTTTTCAATTGTCTAGAACTTCTGTTCAATTGTTTTTCTTTACACATCATGTGTATCTTCTGCTATCCTGGACAGCAAGCGGCCTTTCCAAGATGGTGAAAATCTTTAAAAGTTACTGCTTTTTGTTTGCTATAATCCAAATACAAGCTATGAGTCAACAAGATAAAGCAGACCTACAACATTTCCCAGCTGTGTAAGAGTACTATTTCCTAACTATATTAGAAAAAGCATTATAGTGAATGATTTTATAATGGCAATGGGATCAGACTATGTGCTATGGGCTTTTTGGTCTCTCATTTTTTTAGTCAACAAAATTCCATATCTGAAGCAGAAGCCAGGAGGTTGTGGTTTTCTGCTTGTTTGTTTTAAATTATGAAACCAATGAGCAAAGGCTGTACTTTTATAAAATATTCTATTTTTTTATTTAAAGATTTTTATTTATTTATTTGACAGAGAGAGATCACAAGTAGGCAGAGAGGCAGGCAGAGAGAGAGGGAGGGAAGTAGGCTCACCACTGAGCATAGAGCCCGATGCAGGGCTCAATTCCAAGACCCTTGGATCATGACCTGAGCCAAAGGCAGAGGCTTCAGTCCCTGAGCCTCCCCCCCCAGGCACCCCAAGATGTTCTATTTTATAATCTAACTCCAATAAGCTTAATAAAATAACACTTGACATACTTGAAGCAAAAAGAGGATATAAAAAAAAAAAGCAAAAAAAAAGCAATGGTTTCACTAAAGAATTCTAGTACCTTAGGGGAAGAAAATTAAATATAAACTAACCCAGGCTGGTGACTCAATTTATTTCATTAACATTACATAAAAATATCTTTTTATACTAGCTTTCTTAGTATATAAAAGTATGCATAAACTAGTTCATGGCATATCTGTATGAAAGTTCAGGGGCATTTCCTTAATCATTATAAACTAACATTTTGTGACTGGATACATTCAATTTAATTCAAAAACTATCTAATAAAGAACATCTATTTTCTACAGTGTGTGGATATGCTAAGGAAGTCAAGGATGAATAAATATCCTGTCAAGGAGATGGAACATAAATTAATCAATGAACAAAAAGTCCTTTGGTGCCCTTGTTAGACCACTTGGCCAGACTAATTGTTACTGGGGAAAAAATGCACACACTCATGCATGTGTATATATATATATATATACTTGTGTGTTTGTATATATTATTTTATGACCTTCTGATAATTTAACATCTAATAAATATCTAAAAAAAAAAATTAAGAGAAAACCTGACTTGTGAAACTAGTAAAGACCATTAGTGAGCCATCTAGCACTAATTTTTGGAGTATATGTACCTTTGTTTTTTAAGAAGAAAAAGGTGAGTGTGAGCTATTTGGAAAAGGCAGAAATTTTCATCCAAGTAGGAGGGATGCATAGGATTTACACAGATGAAGAGAAGATGACAGATATATTCAGTCAACTGAAAGAACAGGATTAAAGATACAGAAATGAGAAGCACAGGCATTAGAAAGGAATAGTAGGAAAAGTCTGGATTTGGGGGAAAAAAAATCTGGAGGGAAAACATGGCAGGTTGTGGAAAGCATGGAAAATTGGGCAAGGGAGACTGAAGGATGAGCCTCCTTCTTGACTCTGCCCCTGCTGGTTTGCTGGTTAGTTGCGGTCAGAGCAATTCCTTTCACTGAGTCAGAGCTCACTCACTGTCAGTGGGGACAAGGTAAACCCTGCCTCTGTCATGTGTCTATAAAAATCGAATGAGATGACCTCTATGGAACTGTGTTTAGCCTAAAAATATCTAAACAAGGGGATATTATAAAAGGTAAAGATGACTATCCCTTTTTCCATTTGGTATGTGCTACGGCATGTGGAATGTACTAGTGCAGCCAAGATGAGGTTTGTAGTTGTTTTAATTAGCTCCACATGGTAGGTTGCTACAAAGGTAGGGTTGATAATAAAGACAGTTTTCTGCTCTCTGTAGAGGAACATGCTCAGATGCCTTCACACGAAATAGGCAAGTTAGTCCTGCTGCAGGGGCCACTTGATTATTTTGTGTTTTGTTTTATTTTGTGTCATTTGTTTTTCTGGACACTATGGAGATATCCAAAAAACTATAGGAGAGATATGGAGGGAAGAATCCTGCATTCCTCTATGCTATGGGCGAAACTGTGTTCCCCAACATTCATATGTTGAAATCCTCATCTCCAGGACCTCAGAATATGAACTCACTTGGAAATTAGGTCTTGCAGATGTAGTTAACAAAGATGAGATCACACTAGCATACAATAGGGCCAAATCCAGTAAGACTGGTGTCCTTATAAAAGAGGCAGTGTGGACACACACTGGGAAGGCGTCATGTGAACATAAAGGCAGACAACAGGGGATGCGTCTATAGCCAAGGATCAGCAATGCCTCAGAAGTCGGCAGAGAGGCAGGGAGCAGATTCCCCCTCACAAGACACTAACCCGATTTGACATTTTGATGTGCTTGTAGCCCCCAGAACCATGAGATGATGTATCTCTGTCGTTTGAAACACATAGTTTGTGGTATTCTGTTATGGCAGCCTTAGGACTCTAGTCAGTTGGGTCAGATTCAGATTCCAATACTGGCTTTATTCTCTACCTTCTATGTTACCTTAACCAAGGTACACAGTACCTTTCCGTCTGTTTTGTTAAACCAACACAACACTTCCCACCTCATACCTTTGAATGGACCAAGTATATAATATGCGTGTACTCTGTAATTGATAAAGATTTTACATGGCTGGCCATATGAGTAAATGAGAACTGAACTTGCTTATTAATTCCCATGAATTTACAATGCTATGTCACAACCACAGAAAGTTCATATTACACATGAATGTTACTGCGCACCATTTAGCTTTTAAATGTGCTAGATGCCTTTAGGTACAAAGGTATGGCTATGAGGAGTATATAAGTAAAGTCAAGGCAAAATAGAAACCCTCTTGGTATGGAATTTACCAACCCCTCAAATTTATCTGGGGCTTTTTCTATTGTCTTGACCCCCTGTTATATCTCATATGAAGGGGGCGGATAAGAGCAAAGGGACCGGCCCCTTGATATTCTAAGATACATGGCAATGCTTAACTCTCTTTTTCTCTGTAAACAGGGATTCATGTGATATAGCCACGGATAATTTAACCCTATATGATCCCTTTTTCCCCAATGATAATGTGAAACACATTACTACAGCCACTGTGACTGCTGCTAGGATTGAAGACATTCTTGCAGCTCTATTATATACTGGATGATTATATTTATACATAATATATACATATGTATACTTACACATGCATATGTATACACAAACACACAAACATACACTTTACACAGGTATGTGTGTATATATATATATATATTTCATATAGAGAGGAACAGGGAGAAGCAATGAGTGAGTCATGGTCAATATTTTAAATATATGCTGTTTCATCACAGTATTTGCCTAATCAGAGAAATCTTAGATTTCTTATGAATCTTAAAATCATTATTTTTGAGATCTTTAATCTGTCTTTCCTTGATTATTATTGCAAAATATTGATCTTAGAGAAAGAGAGGGAGAGAACCTTCAAACAGACAATCCACTGAGTGCAGACCAGATGCAGGGCTCACCACATGACCCTGAGATCACGATCTGAGCGGAAATCAATAGTCCGCGGCTTAACTGAGACACCCAGGCGTCCCTGTCTTTCAACATTCTTACTGTAACAGGATTCTTTATTTTCACATTATCAAATATACATTCTTTTTGGCACCAATTCATACTGTAGCTTTTCTAATTCCAACTCCAATTACACAAAATACCTCATTTCAGAATGCCTCAGGCCATCATTGTCCTGATAATAAACATCCCCCAAAATAACCTTCACCAGACATACTTCTCAGTCACAGGGCTTATCTTAGTCATCAGTCATAGCTCCTCCAGAGAAATAGATGTTAGCTGAACTCATTAACTTGCATATCAGGCAAAGGGAAGTCAGCACCCTTGGATTTTTCTTTTATCCCTGACACTTTTAATGCCAGCGCAAGGATTATATTATTTCACTACAATTTTTTTAGGCAATATTTAGTTGTTTCTGTAGAGCATCACAGTGTTAGAACACTATTTCTTCTTGTGTGGGTCAGGACATGAGTAAGAGAAATATGTTTTGTAGACAGTGTTTTCTACTCCTTAGAATCATATGAAGGCTTAGCAGAGATATGATACCATTGTGCACCCATAATATGCTGTTAAAGAGTTACATATTAACTAAAAATTAATAGGGCATTAAAACTACAGTATCAAAATTACAGGAAACCAATGATGAGATGCTCATGTTAAACTGTTAGTCTCTAGAGGTACAAATGAATTTATGTACATTTATGTAACAGAGCTGATAACTGATGCCTTTTGAAAATGTATAAATGTTCTGGAAACACTGATTAGCTGATAATTCCTCTGATAAAAATAAGTCCTTCTTTTATCGCCTTCAGAATATGCTAATTCATTGCCATTTTTACTGTGTATTCACCTAAATAATTTCTCTTCCCATTTTCAATATCCTAGTGTAAGGATTCTCACCGTGTGATCTGGAGAGCTCAATACAGAGGACCCAGAAGATCAAAACTATCTTCATAATATCAAATATATAATATTAAATATATAAATATAATATTAAAATATAATTTACCCTCTCAGTCTCATTTTCTCATCAATATAGAGTTTTCTAGAGACAGCCGAGTATGTGATATTGTAACCGAATACAGAAACAAATAGGATAATCTCTCTTCCGATAGTCCACACATTAATAAGGCTTGCAAAAAATAATGACATTCATTTCACTAATCTTTTTGCTTTGAAAAACATTTATTAAAACACATTAATTGTATTGATAAGTAATGGGTTTATGTTAAATGAATACTTTTTTTTTTAAGATTTTATTTATTTGACAAAGAGAGATCACAAGTAGGCAGAGAGGCAGGCAGAGGACAGAGAGAGAGGGGGAAGCAGGCTCCCCGCTGAGCTGAGAGCCTGACACGGGGCTCGATCCCAGGATCCCGGGATCATGACCTGAGCCGAAGGCAGAGGCTTTATCCCACTGAGCTACCCACGCACCCCAAATGAATACTTTTTAAATTGTAATTTCTAGTATAGTAGATATATCTTAAGTTCTTTGGGTTTCTTAGTGCTTTTTATATTATTAAAAATACTGTGATTAACATGTTAGAGAACCATGTTAGAGAATAGACCAGAAATGTTTTATTTTTCTTACTTTGGCCCCAAAGAGTCATAAGCTAAGGAACAGTTAGCCCAGTTAGCCTTCCCATTCTGACCCCAGCATTGGGAAAAAAAGGAGAGTTAAGCATTGCCATGTATCTTAGATTATCAAGGGACCTGTCCCTTTGCTCATTCTCCCCTTCATATGAGATACAACAAGGTACCAAAGAAATAGAAAAAGCCCCAGATAAATTAGAGGGGGTGGTGAATTCCATACCAAGAGGGTTTCTATTTTGCCTTGACTTGATTTATATACTCTTCATAGTCATATCTTTACTTTTACTGTCACTAGTATTACAATATTTTGGTGTTAGACTAATGTAATACGCTACTATGTAGATTTCTGTACTAAAATCTCTTCCCTCTTATCCAGAGTAATTATCCAAAACTGGATTTTAGGGGGTGTAGCTCAGTGGTAGAGCATTTGACTGAAAAACTGGATTTTTGGCAGGGACATTCTCATTCAGAAATATCAACGATTTCTCCATTACCTGCAGTAAACGTCTAAACATAGTCTTAGGATCACAGATTTTTCAATCTTTAAGGGAACACAGAAATCATCAGATCAAACATCACATGTTTTAAAACAAGAAATTGAAGCCCACAAGTGACATCGCTCCATTATGATAATAGGAGCAATAATAGCAATTCAAATGGGAATTGTAGTTGAGTCTGTATCTGGTATTTGTGGTCCTACAAAATACCCTAATCCACATTTCCAAAAATGTCTACTTACCAATATAGTATTTCCACTTCAGCTGTACTACTCTTCTCATTGTCCTTGGAATGCACTATGTAAATTTCTACCACTGCCCATTTAATTCTCCCAAGTATGATATTTTCCTCTAGTCTCTATACCTACTTTCCAGGATTCATCAAAGTTAAGCTTTCCCTCTAAGATTGTCTTGGACCAATTCAGCTCACATAATCTTTCCTTGGTGTTCTGGTTATATTTTTCTATGAATAATACACACTTTATTCATATAATATTTAGCCATCCACAATGCTCTATTTTTCTGTGTATCATTTCTTAAGGTTGCATCTTATAATTTCATTTCATGTTGAGTACATGAAGGATATTTAATTATATCAGCTTATTATAGGGGTTCTTCTCTACCACATTAGAGAACAAATAATATATTCATTATATCTTTTTATTTGTAAGAATATATTTACTAGACTATTAAAAAGATTAGATAAATAGCATTCAGTAAGTCTACAATGGGCTTCCTTAAAGATTTCTGAAGCATGTTTTAGTCTCACTGATCCTTGTGTCATTCCTAAGTTTACCTCTACCTGCAAAATCAATTCAATTGCAGTGATGAGTGAGATTTAAAACCATTAAATAAATATGAAAGAATTTTGAGTAGCTTGATCAGAGTTTAGAATACTATGACAATATGAAGTCAGAGGGAAGACTTTATAGTTCAAAGGGGAGGAGCACATATATTTATCTTCAAAAGCAATCACTTGAGACATCCAGCAAAAAGAAAATGAGTAGCTAATTCAATTTCACTGTATCACCTAATAATGAACTAACTTAAATGAGGATCTTAATCCCTCTACCTGCTTGCCCTCATTCCGTCTATCTGAATACTCAACAGATGATGGCAAAGGTCCACATTAGTGCTGTGGGGCACCTTGACTGGCTCTGGGGCCCTTTCTCCAATTCTGTACAAAGATGCAAAATAAACTTTGGTGAGTGTATCGGTTGAATTAAGGGAAGAACGAGATGGGGACTCTTCTACACGATTCCTGACCAGTTCTTGCCAGCTTTCTCATTGACTTCTTGTTTATTTCAACATATATGCAACTCTTCCTAATTACAAAGATGATGAAATATTTGCCTCATTGAAAGTAAAAAGGTAAATACTCTCCGCCAAAGTTAAATTTGCTAATTTTATTGCAATAAATAATGATGTTTACCTCATAGAGAAAAATTTTACCATGAAAATTGAACTACCATTTCTCTGCAGAACTGGTTTGTTGTAGAAGAAAGATTATTGACTTAGGGGCTAGATAGATCTAAATTAAAACACTCCCTCCCCACCTTGCAAGATGCATTACCTTGAGCCTTTTTTTTTTTTTTTTTTTTTTAATATCCACTCAGTCACCTCTCTATCTGAAACAGGATTTCATAAAGGGTTGTTTGGGGAAATAGGGTAAATAAAAGTAAAGCAGTTGGCACAAAGGAATATTTTGATAAATATTAATTCTTATCCCTTATTCTCATCAATGCCCATCACCTGGATTCCCACATTACACATAACCTTTCTTCACATTTTTTATCAACTATATGGTATCTGAAAACATCATAGAGCACTAAATTCAATTCCATAAGAGAACTGGTATCATGTAGGGAAGCTTTCGATCACAGTTCATTACAACAGTCCAACCTATTTCTGTCAACTTTGAGGGATGAGGACTCTGCTGATCTTTTGATTATATAAGATCAATAGAATTTTTAATGTATGTGTAATACCTTCAGGTCCCATAAGTTACCTCTGAATAAATCAGTAGAAGCCATTCATCAAGGCCCAAGGATGGGTAGTGACAGAAGAACAAGGAAGGTTCAGAGAGCTGATTTTAACATTCAATCATCATTAATTTCTTCCTTGGAAAATGGGAAACTTCTGAAATATTTTTAGTATTATCATAGGTTGGTGCCATCTTTTATCATTGAGAAGATTATCTTGTTAATAGCGAGCATTCCCCATAATGTGCGGGAAAAATTAGGGCCTAAACAGGCATGTTGTTTGCAGAGTCCATTTTCTGTTATCTGTGTCCTTAATTAAGGTAATTCCTTTACTCTGTAGCGAAGGTATTTGTCATTTCTCTCCTAGGTCATTTGAAATTGATGGATGCTACAAAATTCAGTGTATGTGCGTTATTATGTGCATATACAATTCACTGTCCCTTCCACTGACATTAATTGAATAAAATAACCTTAAACAGAGATCTGGCTTTGGTTTAGTCATAGTATAATGGTTCAGTTTGATGTCATGCCACTTTTTTTTTTTTTTTTAAAAGAGTCTTTAGAACTACGTGATTTGGAGTCAAATGGGCTCATTATTTGGTGTCAAATGGGCTCGTTATTTGGTATGCTTATCCAATTTTATTTCCTTCAGTTCATTTGAAAGTATATTTCCTTAACATATACCTAACACTGCACTTGTATTTTCCATTTCACACCTCTTTCATCTATATGCAGGAAGGCTGGTACGCCATGCTATTTAAATTAGGTGTTTGCAGTGTGGTGCTAATGAAGTTCATGTCATGACTTCATTCCCCACTCCAAATATAAAAAATAACCTCTGTGTTCTGAAGACAGACTCCAGATGTAATCAAGTCAGATATTTGATATGACAGGGGGCCACACAGTGACAACTTTTACTTTTATGAGAAAAATAACTCAAACCTACATCCTGCTGATTCACATGATCAGAACTTGCACAGTAGACCCCTCTAAAGTGGAGCAAAGTCAAAGTTTTTGGATGAAGTGCTTCCTCAAAATGATACCTGAAATTTCTTTCATAAGGATGCTGAGTCACTCATTCCAAATTTCAAGATAAAATTAAATGGCATATTCCTCCTGGGACAAAAAGCACAGGGACCACGTTATTTCCCATATTCATTGATTTCAAACACCTGGCAAACCAGACAAAGCTACTGAGCCAACTACTAGAAAGACACACTCCAAACTAGGACCGGAAAAAAACTTACTATATATGTTGTTCATTGTTTTTCTTATTACTCAGAAAAAGAATATTCAATTTATATTAAGTCAATTTGCAGTAATAAAACTGATTTTACAAACTAAATTTTAAAGCAGTTGTACACTGAGGCATATATCCATTGAAAATCACCATGCATGTTCACTTAAAAACATGTACAACAATGTACCATAGCCACATCCCAATAACAGAAAACTCAAAACAGCTACAGTATCCAGTCAACTTAGAATGGCATATTCATAAAATGGGATATTCTACAACAGTGAAAGTGATCTACTAATACACCTAGCAATTTGAAAAAAAAAAAAAAAATCATATGCATAATGTTGACCAAAGCAAGAACCACATACAATATAATGCATTTGTACAAACTTCAAAATACCTACAACTATACTATTTAAGGTTGATAGTTCAGGAAATAAAATGCTGAGCATTTTCTAGAATTGTATAAAAATACAGAAAGAACTCAGGGGCACCTGGGCGGCTCAGTCAGTTGAGCACCTGCTTAAGCACAGAGTCCTGGGATCGAGTCCTGCATCAGGGAACTTCTCCCTCTCCCTCTCTCAACAAATAAATAAAATCTTCTTTAAAAAAAGTACAGAACTCAGACTGGTGGTAAGGGGAGGGGTTGTGATTAAAAGGGTGTGTAATGAAAGGTTCTGAGATTCTGTGATAATTTCTTTTGTTAGACTAATTGTGCCCATGTAGTATTCACTTTGTGAACTATCATTGAACTATATATTTTTGAGGTGAGCTTTTTTTTTTTTTTAAAGATTTTTTTTACTTATTTGACAGACAGATCACAAGTAGGCAGAGAGGCAGGCAGAGAGAGAGGAGGAAGAGGATGGGGAGGAGGAGGAGGAGGCAGGCTCCCTGCTGAGCAGAGAGCCCGATGTGAGGCTCGATCCCAGGAACCTGGGATCATGACCTGAGCTGAAGGCGGAGGCCTTAACCACTGAGCCACCCAGGCGCTCCTGAGGTGAGCTTTTTTAAATGCATGATATATTTCACATATCTAAAGCATAAGTCATTTTCATATATTTTCCAAATCCCTTCAGAGCTGAAGGCTGGTTTACATTTGCAGAGAGAATATGAAAATGAAGAAACATACTTTACAGAAGGGTAATAAATATTTTTCGTTATTTAGCTGCCATGAAAAATTTCAAATCCTGTGCATGTGTGCCTGCATACATATTTGCATATATAAATGGTGCTATTTGGTAACTCCCTATCTGAGCAATCTGTAGCATATGCAGAATCTGAAATTGAGAACTGTGTACCACAACTTCACATGTTACACAGTGGGCTAACTTGAAACAGTCACACAACGATGTCATACAACTTTCCTATGTATAATTTTCATAAGGAAACTGTATTGCTCTAAGCTTATATTTTACTTAAATTGAGATGGACCATGATATTATCCGGGTTTTATCCGATTTATGCTGAATCCTGCCAGTTTCCCTTGTCTGACATAGTAGTTGACTTTTTATAAGCCTTTGCTATGTGGTTATTTTTATTTTTTGAAAACTGAAGTAGAAACCAAAAATGTAGAAACTCAGAGTCAACATAGTGTCATGTTTTCTGAAGTAGGAGGTAAAGAGCAGTATCACACTGACGTTTTACTTCACATTGACCTTCCACTGCTTATCAGTCCCATCCATATTTACGTCTGCTTGCACTGCCTCCTCAGGGGCATCCAAATCTCTAAATATGGCCTCCCTACCTCAGCATCTCCTATTTACTTTTTCTAATCTTATTATTTCTGCTGATATTTACTCCACAAGCCATTTCTGCTTTCCTAGCACTATACATTGATGTTCACCCCTGAGGAATCCTTACCTTAGCAGCCTAAACAAATGAAATGAGGGAAGCAAGGTGGTCAGGTCTAGATCCCGACCAAAGAGAAGAACAAGCATCTATCTGGAGGGCACAGGAAAGAAGTTAAATTGAAATAAGCATCTAAAGACAGTACTGACCACAAGTATTCAAGACTATTTTTTTTCTATTTTTTTTTTAAGATTTTTATTTTTTGTTTATTTCACAGAGAGAGCGAGCACAAGCAGTAGGAGCAGCAGGCAGAGGGAAAGGGAAAATCATGCTCCCTGTTGAGCAAGGATCCTAGGACCCTGGAATCATGACCTGAACCAAAGGCAGAAGCTTAACTGAGCCACCCAGGTGCCCCTTGTTTTGTTTTTTTAATAAGGTACCTGGGTTAATCATAAGGGAAATCAGCAACTAAAAATCTTATGATAAAAACAGAAATCTTTTTCTTTTTTTTTTTTTTTTTTTAACAATTTGGTGACAAGCAAAGACTATCATCTTTGATTTCATATAGGACTAGGGTCACATCCAAGCTCTAATATTTCATGGTATTATCTTAGCACCCACAAACCCTAGTGTATTTATTTGTAAAACAGCTAATAATCCTTGAAAACTTATCCTTAGAGTTAAACAGGATTTTGGATGTAAAGAGCCCTGCATTTATTTTGACATTAATAAAGGTTGACTATTACTATTGCCACCACTGTCCCATTTCCTTTGACATTCATATCCTCTGCATCTGATCTTGCAATATCCCTTTTCTCACACCAAGGGATGTCACATAATTTGCATTTCTTTACAATGGGTATAGAAGTGGCATTGGCTTCCTAAGGCTTTCATAGTGCATGGTAAATAAAATGGAGGACTGAGTAAAGAGAAGATAAAGGAAGGTGAAGGTGTAAACAGAAGATGGTAAAGATGGACAGATAGATTAATGAATAAGTTGATAGATAAAAAGTAAGTAAAAGCTAAGTGTATGTCTCCTGTTAAGATAGGCTTGTGCTGAAAGGTGGTGTTGCTTCTGTATTTGAAGGCTGCAAATCTCCCAAACACATTTGAGTTTAGGAAATGATTAGACAAGCTCTATTTTTTGGATTATGTATTCCATGACTTTATATCTGAGAATTTTTAGAGCATGACACTGTACCTGTATTTTTTAAATATAAAGTCCCGGTGTACCTGGTGGCTCAGTGGGCTAAGCCTCTGCCTTCAGCTCAGGTCATGATCTCAGGGTCCTGGGATCAAGCCCCACATCAGGCTCTCTGCTCAGCAGGGAGCCTGCTTTCCCCCCTCTCTCTGCCTGCCTCTCTGCCTACTTGTGATCTCTGTCTGCCAAATAAAATCTTTTAAAAAAATAAAATATAAAGTCCATAAAAATATAAAAATGATATAAAAATAATGAAAAACAACGTTTTCTCACCACACACTTCCCTATCTCCAGTTTTATTTTCCTATAAACACTTTGTTACATTAAATATTTCTTTGGTGTTCTACTTCAGTATTTAATAGTATTTATCACTTTTTTATTCAATTTTAGTTATGAATAAATTTTTAATTTTTTTTTAAAATTTAATAAATTTTATTTTTTTTAGAGATTTGCCAGAGAAAGAGCACAAGCAGGGTAAAAGGCAGGCAGAGGGAGAAGCAGTCTCCTTGCGGAGTAAGGAGCCCAATGTAGGACTTGATCCCAGGGTCCTGGGATCATGATCTGAGCCAAAGGCAAATGCTTAACCAACTGAGCTACGGAGGCATCCCTATTGTCTCCTCCTGTAACTATTTAGAATTTTGGTCATTCATGATGCCATCTCTACCATCCAACCATTTTTCTTCCAAATAGTCATATTATTACTTTTAGGTCCAATTTGGGTCACGTTTGTAACATTTATATTTTTATTTTGTAATTACCCACTACTTAGATTTCTAAATTTTTTCTTATATCTCCTCTTAAATTCATCCTCCAGACAACTTCCTAAAACAAAAACAACAAAACACTTGTAGGGACTCCATTACTTGACTCATTATATGTTACAAAATACGTGTTGTCAGCTGCCACTCATGTATGAAAGCATAAGTAGCTACAGAATTACACATCAAACTCATTTTCCACCAGAAATCCAAAAGACTTGTCTTTTTTTTTTTTTTTTTTTTTTTAAGATTTTATTTATTTGACAGATCACAAGTAGTCAGAGAGGCAGGCAGAGAGAGGGGGAAGCAGGCTCCCCAGTGGGCAGAGAGCCTGATGCAGGGCTCCATCCCAGGACTCTGGGATCATGACCTGAGCCGAAGGCAGAGGTTTTAACCCACTGAGCCACCCAGGCGCCCCTCATTTCATTGTCTTTTTAGCTTTGTTTCTTGCTATTGATCCCCTGCAGATGCTGGGGTTTTGTTTTGTTTTTCTCTCCTGCTCTTTGGAGATTTATATAATGTTCTTATATTCCTCAATTTCTTGCAGGGATATATTTAAGTATGCAAAGCACCCCCATTCTCTTTGCTAAGTAATTGGTTCTTCGCAACTTGAAATCTTGGTATTTTAGCTCCAGAGCATTCTCCAATAGTGTGTTTCCCCTGTTGTTTTCTGCTTTTTATTGTTTTCTCTTTAATCAGATGGATGGAAATTAGTATTATTCCCTATTTTCAATTTCTGCCCTTTTTTGTTCTTGTTGTTCTTTCATAGAGTTCAGGTCATGATCTCAGGGTCCTGGGATGGAGCCCTGAATTGGGCTTTACACTAGGTATGGAGCCTGCTTAAGATGGTCTCTCTCTCCATCTTCCCCTGGGTGGAAAAAAAAAAAAAAAAAAAAAAAAAAAAAAAAATTTGTAAAGCTTTTTGTTGTTCATAAATTGTTCCTCTTATTTTCTTGTTTTATGCCTGGGGTAGAGTAGAATCTCTCTATATACACCAGTTTTTCAGAAATTGTTTTATGTGCCTGAATTTATTTTATGGTCATTGTCAACTATTTCCTCCCCCTCTTCAGATATTCCTAATTGTTGACAAGCTTTATTCCATGTTTAAAGACAATGCAACAAAAAAGAAATAGTTGTGTGGATGAGGCTTGTTAACTAACAGATTTTAATGACTTTCTGAATGAAGAATTCATTCAATTTTCATCAGTTATATCTCCCCCTATTCAACTTGTCCCTCAGATAGCAGTTGAAATTCCTTGTCTGCTATTTACGACTTTCTATTCCATTTTGCTGTGGAAATATCCTTATGTATTTATCATTTTAACTGGATAATTGGTGGGGTGGAGATTAATGTTTTTCATAAAGCTACTATTTGAACTCAAAATCTAACTAAAGTATTTTAAAGTTTGTATGCATAATAATTAAGATAACTATTGTTAAATATAAAAATTAGGAGCTTTTAAGTTATTATTTACTACGTATTTTACTCATAATTTATTTTAGTTTTATTATTCCTAAATTCCAGGAAAGAAAGTGAGCTCCAAGAGATTATATAAATTCATCAAATTCACAGAAGTAGTAAACAATAGACCAGGGATTCAAAAACTCAATTTTGTTTCTGTGAAAAGTCTGCTCTTTTTACCATCTCAAACGGTTGTGTATGTACCAGCCTTGCGAAACATCATGATTTTGAGTGAAGGTTGGGGATTTTACCCTGTGAAACATTTAACAATTTCTAGAGATATTTTTTACTGTCACACCTATGGCATTCTAGCATCTCCTGTGTAGAGTCTGGGGATGCTGCTAAATATCCTATAATGCCCAGGATAATTCCCACTACAAAGAATTATCTGCCCCAAAATGTCAACAGTATTGTGGTCAACAAAGCTTGGTCAAGTTAGAATGCAAAATTTGTTATAGAAATTAGCAATTTAGGGCACCTGGGTAGCTCAGTCGGTTAAGCATCTGCCTTCAGCTGAGGTCATAACCCCAGTGTCCTGGGACTGAGTCCTGCTCCACAGGAAAAATTCTCCCTCTGCTCACCCCCCACTCATTCTTCCAATCTCTCTCTCTCTCTCTTGCTCGTTCAAATAAATAAAATCTTTCCAAAAAAATCACAATTGATAGCCACAAAATATCAACTTCCAACGTGTTGGAATTTTCATTCTTTAGAACTGTAACACAATATTGTTAACATATAAACCAATATGTTAGGGGAGAGCCATTTTAAAAAAAGAATCATGGTGGTGACCCCAATTATTTGACAATGGTACACAAAATATAAAGTTTTGGAGATACTGTGGACTTAAAATCATATGACTAAATTCTATAACCTTTGTCCTTTTAAATATGGTCTTTTAAGAGATGAGAGAAGAACCACATGGTCCTCTCAATTGATGCAGAACAAGCATTTGACAAAATCCAGCATCCGTTCCTGATTAAAACTCTTCAAAGTACAGGGATAGAGGGAACATTCCTCAACTTCATAAAATCTACCTATGAAAAACCCACAGTGAATATCATCCTCAATGGGGAAAAGCTGACAGCCTTCCCTTTGAGATCAGGAACACGACAAGGATGCCCACTCTCGCCACTGTTTTCAACATAGTATTAGAAGTCCTAGCAACAGCAATCAGACAACAAAAAGAAATAAAAGGAATTCAAATTGGCAAAGAAGATGTGAAACTCTCTTCACAGACAACATGCTGCTTTATAGGGAAAACGCCAAAAGACTCCACCCCCAAACTACTAGAACTCATACAACAATTCAGTAATGTGGCAGGATACATAATCAATGCACAGAAGTCAGTTGCTCTTATATACTAACAATGAAAATACAGAAAGGGAAACTAGAGAATTGATTCCATTTACTATAGCACTAGGAATCATAAGATACCTTGGAATAAACCTAACCAAAGAGGTAAAAGATCTGTACTCAAGGAACTAGAGAACACTCATGAAAGAAACTGAAGAAGACACAAAAAGAAAAGCATTCTATGCTCATGGATTGGAAGAATAAACATTGTTAAAATGTCTATACTGCCCAGAGCAATCTATACTTTCAATGCTATCCTGATCAAAATTCCACCAGCATTTTTCAAAGTGCTGGAACAAACAATCCTAAAATTTGTATAGAACCAGAAGAGACCCCGAATTGTTAAGGAGATGTTGAAAAAGAAAAACAAAACTGGGGACATCAGCTTGCCTGATTTCAAGGTTCACTACAAAGCCGTCATCAAGACAGCATGGTACTGGCACAAAAACAGACACATAGACCAGTGGAACAGAGTAGAGAGTCCAGATATGGACCCTCAACTCTATGGTCAAATAATCTTCAACAAAGCAGGAAAAAATATCCTAGAGGAGAACATAGGTAGTAACCTCTTCAATGTCAAACACAGAAACTACTTTCAAGATATGTCTCCAAAGGCAAAGGAAACAAAAGCGAAAATGAACTTTTGGGATTCATCAAGATCAAAAGCTTCTGCACAGCAAAGGAAACAATCAACAAAACAAAGAAGCAACACATGGAATGGGAGAAGATATTTGCAAATGACACTATAGACCCAGGACTGATATCCAAGATCTATAAAGAACTCCTCAAACTACACACACAAAAAACAGATAATGTCAAAAAATGGGCAGAAGACATGTACAGACACTTCTCTGAAGAAGACATACAAATGACTAACAGACACATGAATAAATGTTCATCATCTGGGAGATTCAAATCAAAAGCACATTCAGATACAAACTTACACCAGTTAGAATGGCCAAAATTAACAAGATAGTAAACAACAAGTGTTGGAGAGGATGTGGAGAAAGGGGAACCCTCTTACACTGTTGGTGGGAATACAAGTTGGTGCAGCCACTTTGAAAAACAGTGTGGAGATTCCTTAAGAAATTAAAAATAGAGCTATCCTATGACCCTGCAATTGCACTACTGGATATTTACCCCAAAGATACAGATGTAGTGAAAAGAAGGGCCATCTGTACCCCAGTGTTCATAACAACAATGGCCACAGTCGCCAAACTGTGGAAAGAGCCAAGATGCCCTTCAACAAATGGATAAAGAAGATATTGTCCATATATATAATGGAATATTACACAGCCATCAGAAAGGATGAATACCCAACTTTTGTATCAACATGAGTGGATCTGGAGGAGATTATGCTGAGTAAAATAAGTCAAGCCGAGAAAGTCAATTATCATATGGTTTCACTTACTTGTGGAGTATAAGGAATAACATGGAGGGCATTAGGAGAAGGAAAGGAAAAGTGAATTGGGGGAAATCAAAGGGGGAGATGAACTGTGAGAGACTGTGGACTCTGAGAAAGAGTGTTTTGGAAGGGAGGGTGTGGTGGGTATTATGGAGGGCACCTATTGCATGGAGCACTGGGTTTGGTACATAAACAATGAATCTAAGAACACTTAAAAAATAAAAGTTAAATAAAAATATTAATAGGGTCTTTTTATTTGATGATGCTAAACATTAGAGAAGCAGTGAAAGTGAAAATCTGAGGAAGAATTGTGGTATTTTATTAATAATAAACCTAAAGAAAGCAATCAAGAGTAACCACACTTGCTGGTTTAAAGATGTCAAAAATAATGTCAAAATATACACTATCTCTCGGTCACCTCTGATGCTATAGGACAATCTAAGTCTCTCCAAAATATGTCAACTCAACCATTAATCCTACAGTTAATGCTCCCTTTCCTACAACTGGTTGTGCAGTTTACCACATAACACAGAGCTAATGTCTGCCTGCCTGATGTTTTCTCTCTCTAGCTGGGAAGCCAGCTTCTCAAAGAGCAAGTCCTACAGTAATGAGGGAAAACTGTATCTAGGAAACTGTCCATCCAGCAAAGCTGTTCAGCTATCTTCAGCCTTTCTACAAATGTGCATTTCAAACAGCTCCAGTTATGAAGAAGGGAAAAAAATAATGGTTTTTAGTAGAGGATGTTTTTTAAAATAGCATAAATTCAAGCAGGTCAAAAAAGGAATTTCCATTAAATTCTACAAAGAGGCTCTTTAGGTTTCCCTGAGAGTCACACTGCCGGAAAATTCTTGTTCCATAAGCTTATTATCTGCCCTAAGCTATTTTGAGGAACCTATATTTTTAAAGTTTTGTGATTCATATTAAAACTTTGTTTAAATATGTTTGTTCAGCTAATGTTTTCTTAAAATAGGCCTTGGAAAAATATAAAGGATATTTATGTTGTGGTTTTTACCTAAAAACTGTAATGTAGTTAACATTCATGAAAAGTGTTTTCTTCACATGACTTATGAGCAATTTAAGCAGATAAAGGGGGGGGGGCAAATCTTAGTGTACTCTATGTTAATGCTACAGAAGGAGAAGTGTAAAACAGGAAGGATACAAGGAAGAGGCATTAATCTATCCCTGGAGGATAAGTGAAGTTTTCTAAGAGGAGATAATCATTGAACTGATTCATAAATAATAGTTGGAATTTAAATGGTCAGAACAAAGGAAAATAAATTTTAGGTCATATAAACAGCAGGAACAAAGGCACAAAACAGTATAGCAGAATATTTTAATTCTAACATTGAGGAATGGGCTTACTTTCAGGGTGAGTTCATAAGTTTAATTATTACCCACATAAGATACACAACAAGCATTTTCAATAACTTTAATGCCAAAAATATCCATTTTTGTCTATTGCCTTAAACAATTTGGGTCTGCAATGATATACATTTGTCATGCTGTATATTATACTTACATTTTTTATACTTTTGAAACAGAAGATTAGATTGCTGCTCAAGGATGTTTGTTCTCCTTTCCTTCTACACTATTTACAAATACAGTATTCCTTTTTAGAACATTTGTTAATGTATCATGAATGACAAGTGAAATTTACATGCCAAATTTATGATGTTAGTTTTGAAACCTCATTCTTGAAACCATTCTTGAGCATGTTAAAATATAGATATAGAAAATTCAAATTTGATTGACGTGATATTCTCCTTAATGAGAAAATGAAAATGAAAAACTTCATTTTCTAGAATTGTATATTCATGGAGTCATACACTTTTTTTTTTTTTTTTTTGGTCTAGATTCTCTCACTCAACCTGATTATTCTGAGATTCACTCATGTTGTGGCATGGATGAACAATGCCTTTTTAGAGCTTAAAAAAAAAAAACTGAATTTTTTTAATCCGTTTACCTGTAGATGGACTTTTGTGCTGTATTTTGCTTTGATTAAAAAAAAAGCTGCTATGAACATTTGTATACAAGTATTTGTATGAACAAATGCTTTCAATTCTCTTGGGTAAATAGCTAGGTGTATAACAGATCAAATGGTAGCATAGGGGCCCCTGGGTGGCTCAGTGGGTTAAAGCCTCTGCCTTCGGCTCAGGTCATGATCCCAGGGTCCTGGAGTTAAGCCCCACATTGGGCCCTCTGCTCAGCGGGGAGCCTGCTTTCTCCTCTCTCTCTGCCTGCCACTCTGCCTACTTGTAATCTCTGTCTGTCAAATAAATAAGTAAAATCTTTATTAAAAAATTACATTGTTTTCTTACTATTGGGTATACACACACATATATAAACTGTATGTTTGTGTTATGTGTGTGTATATGTATATCTATACATATACACACACAAATATCTAGTCATATTTTTCCAGTTCATAGTTATCTTTTATGTCTTCAAAAAATTTGAAGAAAAGAATTTCTTAAAATTTTGATAAAGTTTGATTTATCCAATTGTTCATTTGTATGTTTTTGATATGTGTTGAAATTATGCCTCAAAGAAGACAAAGATTAATTTCTTTATGAGCTGTATATATCCAAGCTTTTATTAAATAAATAGAGATATTTAAATATTACAGCAAAATTTGTGTGAAAGACCATCCTTTGTCAACTAAATTGCATTTACACTATTATTGACCTATACTCTGAAAACTATAAAATACTCATAAAAAAAATTCAAGATGACACAAAATAATAGAAAGAAATTCCATGTTAATGGTTTGAAAAAATAAATATTGTTAAAATGTCTGTCTAACCCAAAGAAATCTATAGATTTAACAGAATCTCTATCAAAATACCAACAGAATTTTTCACAGAACTAGAACAAGCAATCCCAAAATTTCTATGGAACCACAAACAAACTCAAATAACCAGACAAATCTTGAAAGAGAAAAACAAAACTTGAGGTATCACAATTCCAGATTTCAAGTTATATCACAAAGCAGTAGTAATTAAAACAATATGGTAGTAACATGAAAATAGATACAAAGACCAATAGAATAGAAGACCCAGAAATAAACCCATAATCTAATGGTCAATTAATCACGACAAGGAAAGAATGAAAATACAATGGGAGAAAGACAGTCCCTTCAACAAATGGTGTTTAAAAAAAACATGCAAAAGAATGAAACTGGACCACTTTCTTTTACCAGTGCACAAAAATAAACTTCAAATGGATTAAAAACCTAAATGTGAGACCTAAAACTATAAAAATCCTTGAAGAGAACATAATCAGTAATCTCTGACATGAACCATAGCAACATTTTCCTAGATAGGTCTCCTGAAGCAAGGGAAATAAAAACAAAAATAAACTACTGGGATTGCATCAAAATAAAAATTTTGTGCACAGTGAAGGAAAGAATCAACAAAAGTAAAAAGCAACCTACTGAAAGTGAGAAGATATTTGCAAATGACATATCCAACAAAGGCTTAATATCCAGAAGGTATAAAGAATTTATAAAACTCAATACTCTAAAAACAAATCATCAATTTAAAAAATGGGCAGAAGACATGAACAGACATTTCTCCAAAGACGACTTACAGATGACCAATGTACAGATGAAGATGCTCAATGTCACTGATCATCAGGGATATGCAATTCAAAAGGACAATGAGGTATCACCTCAGACCTGTCAGAAAGGTCTAAAATAAAAAACACAAGAAACAAGAAGTGACGGTGAGAATGTGGGAAAAAAGGAACCCTGTTGCAATGTTGGTGAGAATGCAAATTGTTGCAGCCATTGTGGAAAACAGTATGGAGGTCCCTCAAAAAATTAAAATAGAACTGCCCTACAATCCAGCAATCACACTAGTATTTATCTAAAAAATACAAACATTTAACAAAAATTTAACTTGAAGTGATACATGCACCCCTATGTTTATGGAAGTATTATTTACAATAGCCAAACTATGGAAGCAGTCCAGGTGTTCATCAATTAATTTGTAGGTACAGAAGATATGGTATGTATGCGTACACACAATGAAATGCCAGTGAACCACAAAAAATAATGAAGTCTTGCCACTTGCAACAACAACATGGCTAGAGCTAGAGCACATAATGCTAAGTAAGATATGTCAGTCAGAAAAAGATAAGTATCATATGGTCTCACTCATATGTGGAATTTAGGAAACAAAACAAATAAAGGGAGAAAAAAAAGAAATGAAAACCAAAAAAAAATGGGACTCAACTATAGAGAACAAACCACTGGTTACCAGAGGGGAGGTGGATGAGGAGATGGGTAAAATAGAGGATGGGGATTAAAAAGTATACTTATCATGATGAAAAAATAAGAAAAATAAAAATAAAAATTCCTTAAACCAAAGTAAAAATTAATACTAGAAGCATTAAATAGTGGTCCATAGAGCAGTATGAAATAAGTATACAGATATACCTGAATTAATAAAATAGCTGTTATTTAGTTAGTCCTTAAGATATTCCAAACAGGGGCGCCTGGGTGGCTCAGTGGGTTAAAGCCTCTGCCTTCAGCTCAGGTCATGGTCTCAGGGTCCTGAGATCAAGCCCCGCATCGGGCTCTCTGCTCAGCGGGGAGCCTGCTTCCTCCTCTCTCTCTCTGCCTGCCTCTCTGCCTACTTGTGATCTCTGTCTGTCAAATAAATAAATAAAATCTTAAAAAAAAAAAGTTTAAAAAAAAATTAAAAAAAAAAAAAAAGATATTCCAAACATGTTAGTATTGTCTTAGCTTTACTCTTTACAACAAAGGAAATTTAAAAAGGGAAAAAAAAAAAAAAAAAGAAGAATTCTTTCAGGTAAACTTTGATGCTAGAAGTTCTTGAGGAAAATACTTTTAACACACTGAGTAAAAATAATTTCCAATCTATATTTCTATACTGAAGCAGGTTATCAAACATGTATGTAATAGGTAAAGACTATTTTCTCTAATAAAAATACGCAAGTAATTTGTCACGTGTGTGTGTGTGTGTGTGTGTGTGTGTGTGTTTAAAGTTACAGGAAAACATTCTTCTTAAGACACATCACTGGATTCAGAAAACAGGTGCACCAATGTAGAAAAGTGGTGATTGCAAATTCCATGTGACAGTTCTATAGCAGTTCTACAAATAAGCCAGTTCAGATAGGAGCAGGGGAGCAGGGAGGGTCCTATTTGGCATGATATAGGGAAAATTAGAATTTCAGATTATCTGTTTTGTTTTGTTTTTTAATTTGGGAAAATACTTTTAAACTGATTTGTTTCAACATTTAGAAAAGGTGATTAATAGACATTTACAAAGCTGAGCAAATAAAATCCAAGAATTTTATATACATATGGAAGTTAGGAATGTCATTAAATGACTACTGTACTAATTGACTTTCTGCGGACTATGGAACAAGCACTTGAGTGACCAACTACAGGAGATGTGAACAAAAGAGAGCCCACAAAGAACTGAGTACCTATGATTGAGAATATCATCAATTTTCTTCATTTTAAGGGTAACGAAGAGACACAGAAAATAGTGTACGCATATGTCCTTATCCCAAATTAGGTTAACCATAAAACTCTTCCCTGAGTTCCCAGGAGCCACCCACTCACTGAGATTCCCTTCTTTCTCATTTCTTTCTCTTCCTATATAACGCTATCTTGGATTAACTGAGTAATTCACTTTTATACACTCAAAGAACCTAGAAATCTGTGGTGAAAAACAGAGAGAAACCAAGGGTTTAGATTCTAGTTATGAGAAAAATTTCAAATTAAGAGCATTTTAAATGTACATTGGTTTAAGAAAATAATATTTTACATAGGCTCTCAGTAAATCACATTTCACTCCTACTTCCTTTAAATTTTGTGTTTCATTTTTGTATTTTATATTCTCCTTCAGCACTTCCTTTGCCTCTCCCCCCACCCCCAGGAGAAACAAATAACCCTGAGGAAATTACCATTTACTAGGGCAGCTGGGACAATGAATGGAAAAATATTGTTGTCTCAGCATGTCCGCAATAAGAGAGAAACATATTAGCAATTGGCTCTTAGACAACAAGGAGAAAGGCAATAAGAATTTGATAGAAATGTGAATACTTGGTTTGCCAGAAGCAAAGTGAAAACAAAACCTTCCCATAATGAATTGCTAACTTAATTAGCGTTTTCTGACCCTAGAAGTGAAGGACATTTCTAATTACTAAACATCAGTTTTTACTGTTCCCCAAAGAAATTGCACAAATTTTTAAAAGTAATTTAAAAACAGATTAAATCTGAAAATCTACTCTCATTTTGACATCTGGAACTAAGCCAAATAATTGTTTCCTCAAGGGGAGAAATGTAACAGCATTGCTATGTGCAGAGAATAACAGATCTCTATGATTTCTAACAAGTACACTCATTTTTGAAAATATGAACAACCCTTCCTAGCAATATTTTAGGGATGGGGGAAAAAGACATTTTCATTAACCTCAGGTTTTGTTTAAAAAAAGAAAGAAAGAAAGAAAGAAAGAAAGAAAGAAAGAAAGAAAGAAAGAAAGAAAGGGCAGTAACTACCTAATGTCATGTCAGTGACAGCTCTATTCAGCTATCTGGGCTGAGCAGATGCAAGAGGAATGAAAAAGAGTGTATAAAGATACTCAGGCGGAAATACAAAGGCAAGAATAGTATAAAATACTATCAGAGAAAGAAAGAATCTGCAGCGAAAGGAAAAATGTGCTGGGAATAATCAAACTTCCAAGGAAATGGAACACATTCTAGGAACAAATGAAGATTTTTTTTTTTCTCATTTTCTTGGTCAACACTATGAAGTCATGCTCCTTAATAGAACATCATTTATAAAGGAATGATATGATTTATAATATATATATACCTATCTGTATAAATATATATACACACACATAAATGTATATGCACAAATATTTATAAATATGTTCTATTTTAAGCATTTAATATAAGGTATATAATACATAATATATATTTTTGGAATATATACATCAATATTTATAAATTGTATTTTTCCATTAAAAACTTAATTTAGAGCCCCACTGAAAATACTTTTTGTGCTTAAATAGATTGTCTTCAATATTTGTTATTTCCCAAAGAGAGATAAGGTGTATAAAAGAACCTCCTCATCATCTTATATGCATAAATGCTTTCCTTCTTTTCTACTGTCCAGTTCAGTAAGACTTAGTGTAAATAAAATCCTAGAACTATTTCCTTTGTGAAAATACTTTGAAAGAGTAGAAGAATGGGGAGAAAAAAAAACCATGAGTTTTTAAAAGAACTCTTGCCTTGGTGACACAAGTCACCTCTTTAGATCTGTTGTAGCAATTTTTTCTAAACAGATGTTCTTACTTTATATGGACATAGAGATAAGTTTTGGTCATTAAGTTTTGTTCAGGCTAGGAGCCTATCAAACTATGTTTTTATTATTATAAAATTCTGAAGAAAATGTCCTTGGCTCTTGTCAGATACCTAAATATCTATCTATACACACACACACACACACACACACACACACGCACAAAGATATATATATAAAGATATCCACTGTATAGGGCTTGATATGCAGGGCTATGCCCAGAGACCCAATTCTAGTTAAACCCATTCTCCACTGAAATAAAAGGTGGCAGAAAAGCAAAAGATCATGAGACTTTGATTCCAGTCAAATGTTACCTTTTGACAAATGGTTTAGAAGACACTTCACCTCCCAGAGATTCCTTTTCTGAATGTGTAAAAGGAATGCTCTGGGCTAAGAAAGTGTTTCAAAGAGTCTGTCTAGGTCTAAGGATTCTTTCCTCTCACTTTTCCTTAATATATTAGGGACTTTTAACTCAAACTGTTGCAAGCCTATGAGGGCTTAGAATGTTATCAGCATTTCCACTGTCATTTAAGAAAGTATTTTATGCCCAGAGAGTACTTGTTTGGTGGCACTAATAGTATATGCTTCGTGTGCATAATTTAATTAGAAATTGAATATGAGCTTTTGATTTTCCTTTCAAGATGATAACTTAAGCATACTTTGCAACTTGTCTTTCTGGCATCAAATCTCTAGAAATGGTTTTAAAAGTGAATAAAGCTGAGTTTGAAAACAAAGGAGGTAATGTTCCATAGATTAGACACTTTAAGGAATATATCGAAGAAGAAAACTAAAGAATTTTAATTGAATATGGTTTATCATTTTAAGCTTAATTTCCCAGTCAATGATCTGAAAAATCAATAAAATAGATATAAAAATTAGAAAAGAAGCTAAACTATAATTGTTTAAAAATATACAACTAAGTAGGTAATCTGAAATATTTACTTGATAAATTATACCAAATAATTGATATTCTAAAACTCAATACCCAAAAAATAACCCAATTAAAAAAGGGACAGAACACATGACTGGACATTTCTCCAAAGATGACATACAGAAGGCCAACAGACACATGAAAAGATGCCCAACAAACTCATCATCAGGGAACTATAAATCAGAACTACGGTGAGATATCACACTTCATACCTGTCAGAATGGCTAAAGTCAAAAACACAAGAAGTAAGTTAGTGAGGATGTGGACTAAAAGGAACTTTCTTGTACTGTTGATAGGAATGCAAACTGGTACAGTCAATGTGGAAAATAGTATGGAGTTTCAACAAAAAATTAAAACTACCCTACTATCCAGGAATCACACTTCTGGATATTTAACAATCCCCCCCCCCAAAAAAAACACTAATTCAAAGGGATACATGCACCCTGATGTTTATAGCAGCATTATCTATAGTAGCCAAATTTTGGAAACAACCCAAATGTCCATCAACTGATGAATGGATAATGAAGATGTGTGTATCCCCCCCACACACACACACAGCGGCACTGGAATATTACTCAGCCATCAAAAAGAATTAAATCTTGCCATTTGCAACAACATGCATGGAGCTATAGAGTATTATGGTAGGCAAAATACGTCAGAGTAAGGCAAATACCATATGATCTCACTCATATGTGGAATTTAAGAAACAAAACAAGCTAGCTAAGGGGAAAAGAGAGAGACATACCAAGAAACAGACTCTGAACTGTAGAGAATAAACTGAGGGTTTACAGAGGGGAGTGGGATGGAGGGATTCGTGAAACAGGTGATGGGGATGAAGGAGTACATTTGCTGGTGAGAGCACCAGGTGTTGTATGGAAGTATTGAATCCCTAAATTGTACACCTGAAACTATGTTAACTAACTGGAATTTAAATAGAAACAAAGTACTGCTGGAAATTAGGAGTACCATTTACAGTTTTGAGAAATGCATAAAGGACTTGCACTATTTTGAAGTAATTGTTATTTTAGTGGACTGTGTTCTTTTGACCACAACACTCAAGGACTGCATTACATAGACTATGACTTCATAAGAAAAAGAAAAATGTAGTAGATATACACAACAGGCTATTATTCAGCTTTAAAAAATGAGATCTTGCCATTTATGACATGTATGGACCTAGAAGGTATTGTGTAATAATGAAATAAGTCCAAGAAAGACAAATACCGTATGACTTTACTCACATGTGAAATTCAAAAGCAAAGCAAATGGATAAGCAAACAGAAACAGTCATAAGCATAGAGAACTGGTGACTGCCAGAGCAAAGGTGGTATAAAGATGGGCGAAGTAAGTGGACTAATAGATACAAATTTCCATTATAAGATAAATATGTCAGGAAGATCAAAAGTACAGCTTAGGGAATATATTCAGTAACACTGTAGTAATGTTGTATGGTGACAGATGGTAACTAGACTTTTCATGAGCATTGTATAATGTACAGAATCATTGAATCACTATGCTGTACACCTAAAAAATAAAATTGCATATTAACTATAATTTTTTTAAAAGAATATAGCAGAGGAATGTCAGAAAACATAAATATAATACTATCTAGAATAGACAAGCATATCAATGGAGAAGATATGAGCAATTATATATGCAAATTTATAATGCAATAAATATTTAAATGTCTGTATAAAAGCTGAACCATTTAATAAAGGAAATTAGGAAGTTGATTAGATTTTTCTGAAAAATAAATTACATTTTTATCTCTTAGTAAAACAAAGTTCAGGTTCACTATTATTGATGAACACAACATAAGTTTTGTAATAAATACAAAATACATTTCTAGGAAGCCTGGGATTGAAAATCCTTATGAATAAGATGCAGAACTCACAAGCCATGATGGAAAACAGAATAAATTTAAGCACATCAGAGTCAAACAAGTTTATGACAAAAATGCATGAACAACAAAGCTAAGATGACAAACATTAAAGAGAAGATAAAATGCAAGAGAAAACTATACATATTACAACTCACTAAAATACAGAATTCGTTGAAGAAATACCAATTTGTGCTCATTATATTCTTTTTTTCATTATATTCATTTTAAAAGAAATTATCAGACTTGATAAAACTGAGTGTGGATGAGGGTGTGAGATCAGGGAATTCTCATGTATTCCTTTGAGTTTGGCTTGAAATTTGAAATTCATATCTACATGTCTAAACATTTTCAGTTGTTTTTCTTCCATACAAGTACCTGAATACGTTAATAAGAAAGCATAAATATTAGTATTCACTGAATCATTTAAATAAATATTTAGCCTGCTTTCCAGGACTTTGGCACAAATTTAGAGATTATTTTCATTCTGGAGACATTCCTTATGGCCACTACTAAAGAGAAAGTATTTAATTCAAGTATTGAATTCAGCCATCTTATTATCCTATCTTGTATCATAACTCTTAGTTCCATTCAGTGTCTCAAATGTATCCAGTACCCTAATTTGGCTTTTTGTTTTTCATCTCAGTGGGACCCATAATCCATTGACTCCTTGATTTCTTGTTTTCAGCCTCCTCCTGTATTCCTTATTCAGTATAGATGAAATCAACCATCTTTATATCATCAGCCTAATGCTCTCTAATGACACTGTTCTTCTCTCATAACTTGATAAAAACCCAACCACTGAAGGAATCATAGAGCACAACTAAAGAGAAGCCTACAAATTTATAGACAGAGATCACCCTAAATTAAGGATTTAAGACTTTAAGTAAATTCTCAAGTTTCCTCAAATACCACAAACTTTCCCAGGTTTGCCCTCTGATTTTCAACATTACAATTTTCAATTCCTATAAACTCCCCTCAAAACATGAGCCCTTTCCCTAACTCCTACATGCTCACCTGATTCTATTTCAGCAAAATAGATCTTCAGAGAAAAGAAATGCAAGCCAGCAGACTGCAACTCTTTTCCTTTCTACCTGCCCAGACCATATACCTTACACCCACAATTTTTCTTCTTCATTCTGTCAGGGACGTTCTGAATCCACCTCTGTGTCAGGGGCCCCCAAGCTCGATGACTCATGAGAACAGCTCAAAAAACTCAGAAAAAAAAAACCTGTGACAATCACAGTTGTAGTTTATTCTAGCAAAAGAATACAGATTAAACTCAGCAAAGGGAGAAGATGAATTAAACCAAGTGTAGGAAAAACCACATGCAAGCATACAGGTGTCCTATCCCAGTAGACTATCACAGGAGGCACTTAATTCTCCCAGCAGCAATGTGTGATAATACATGAGGCTGACAGTGAGGGCTCACCTGAAGCTTGCGTCCAAGGTTCTTATTGGGGGTCAGTCACATAGGCCTGCAGGAACCTGCATGACAGATTTAGCACTCAGGACTCCAGCATCACTGATACAGCAGGACCCAAAGACTTGGGCATATAGAAACAAGTGTTCACCATGATTCATATTGTTAGCATTAAGGTATCTGACTTGCCCCAGAACCTCAAGTATACAGACACTCTTATTAGGCAGGATAATCCAAGGACTAAGGGGTCACTTCCCAGGAACTGAAAAAAGGGCAAGTGCTGAAGACTTTGGGAATGTGCAGTTTGAGCAGCCGAGGCCTGCGCTAAGCCTTTACTGCACAGCTTCTTCCCGTTGTTTTACACTTGATTCAATTACATTATGCTTATTATCTCTCCTCTGGTTTCAATCTCTGCTAATCTACCATTGAACTTTCTGGTCTGCCTCATACCCGAGCAGTTTTCCCTCCTTCTTCACACATGTAGTTATCCTGTCCCCTTTGTTATATGATTTCATGTCTGCCATTCTCTCCCTTCTAATGCTGCTCTGTCTATATTCCCTACTAGAGTACAAGATCCTCAAGGACAGAATCTTACCCTATCTTATTCTCTAATTAGTCACGCTTGGCTCATTGTAGAGAATGAATATTGTAAAAATTACTGGAAAAATGTGCTTAATGAATTGGGCTGTGCAGATAGCTGTTCTAATTCAAATACATTCCTTTTGTAAACTTTTTCTGTCTCCATTCATAATCACAATTCCTTGCGTCCAACAATTCTGCTTCTGTCTTGTGCAGAACTGAAGAAATCATTACTTATTGTATTAAAAGGACTTCCTGGGATCTGTGCGATGAAACCATTAAGATCTCATGTCTTTCTACCCACAGAAATCCATCCAGGCAATGTAAATTTTCTAGTCAGGAAGTCTTTCTGTTATCTAATGTTTTAACTAAGGTGGGGAAAAAAATCTAGAGTCAAAATCACGGATGTAGTTGTCTTTATTACCAATAAATAAATGCCTATATTTGATTTATTTTTGTCTTTTTTCTCAATAATCATCTTAGCTATTGACATATTTCTTCTCTTTTCTATGTTTTTCAGTTCTTACTCCTCTCCTGACATATCAAACTTGCTTCCCCTCTTATGATTCCCACCTGAAAATGAGGGGTGCTGCATGAGAGAAGATCCAAAATAATTTCTTTAGAGTTAAAATTTTACTAAAGTAGTATTTTTTTCTTAAAACTGCTAATTGTGACTCAATCCTGTTACTTCATTTTTTTTTTTTAAGATTTTATTTATTTGACAGAGAGAGGGAGAGAGAGAGCACACGAGAGCACCAGCTGGGGAGGGGCAGAGGGAGAGAGAATCTGAAGCAGACTCCATTATCAATGCAGACCCCGAGGCAAGACTTTATCCCAAGACTGAGATCATGACCTGAGCTAAAATCAAGAGTCTGACGCCCAGATGACTGAGCCACCCAGGTGACCCTCAATCCTGTTATTTTAATGGATGTTAGCACAATCACAAATGGTACACTTAAAAAGGTTAAAAAAAAAAAAAAACTTTACTGATAATTTCTATATAAATATATGATGCCTACTCCCCTGGCTTAATTAAGGCCTTGATCATGAAGACTTTACCATTGAAAGACAATTATTTAATTATTTACATAACATAATATAGATTAATCCCAAATACTGTATGTTAAGTAAAAGTGGACTAAAAAAAATAAATTCCACTCTGTACATTTCCATTCATATGACATTCTTTTAAGGTAAAACAAAAAGGGGACAAAAAGGAGATTAGAGGCTGTTAAGCATTGGTACTGGATTACTGGGAAATTTTTGGATGTGTTGCAATGGTTCTGTATTTTGAGTTGTACATTCATGACAGTATACATGTGTCAAAACTCACAGAACCATACCTTGAATGTTATGCATATAAATTTTTAATATTTAAAAAATTGAAAAAAATATCTGAATAAGTTGGAAGCTCATGATTCTTTCCATAAACAAGTGTTAAGTGCCCTGTATGTGCCAGGTATTATCCCAGGTGCTCATGAGATGGTGCTGAAGAGAATCAGAAGAATACTCCTATTTCTAGTAGATTGATAGAAAAGTCATCTGACAGCAACCAATCTAGTCCATCACGCTTTTTGTGAGGGTCTACACTACACAAAATGTCCCAGGTCACCAGAGAAAAGGCAAAGAAAAATTCTATTAACAATGGAAATTCAAGTTATTCATCAGCCAATGTATCCACCAGAATCTAACTAATGAAGGAAACATTTGGGGAAGAGCCACCATTACCAAAACTGGAGTAAAATTTTACTATTCTTTGATAAAAAGTTATTATAAAAAATGTTAACTTTAAAGCAGTGCTTTTAATCCAAACATTAATAAAAATAACTTCTTAGTTTATTTTTCAAAGATGACCACTAGTATATAGATAATAGCCACTGTTTTAAATTATGTAATCTGGAAATCAAGATTACAATGTCAGTAGTTTTAGAAAAAAAAGAAAATTATAATATCCAGAGGAAAGATAAAGCCTTTCTTGTGAATAAGATTTTTCAGCTGGTGATGTATCTCCTTATATTTAGAGGCCTTGGTCTTCACAACATAAACTGAAATCTATAAGGAAAAATAAAAACTGAAACATAAAGTATAAATGTGGTAAAAATATCTTGCTAGAAGAATTGAGACCCTCTGCTTTCTGTAGTGTTTCTAAGCAATTTATTATTTCCCTCATGGACACATACTTAATGTACCTGAAAACCTCTTGTCTTTCCGTAGACCTCAGTAATTTTGTGCTGCAGCTAGCAGTCACAGAAAGATTTCCATTGTTAAAAGAAATTCGCTGATTTATCTTAAAGTTGTAGCAGATTTACATTAGTTATCTTTTATGCTTAAGTTTCAGATATTCAAGTGTTTATTTTAAACTTCATAAAAATTCCTCTGACATTACATTTTTTTTTAATTTTATTTTTTATAAACATATTTTTTCCCCCAGGGGTACAGGTCTGTGAATCGCCAGGTTTACACACTTGACAGCACGCACCATACTTCCCCAATGTCCATAATAACCCCACCCCCCCCAATTCCCCTCCCCCCCAGCAACCCTCATTTTGTTTTGTGAGATTAAGAGTCACTTATGGTTTATCTCCCTCCCAATCCCATCTTGCTTCATTTACTCTTCTCCTACCCCCTTAACCCCCATGTTGCATCTCCTCTCCCTCATATCAGGGAGATCGTATGATAGTTGTCTTTCTCCAATTGACTTATTTCGCTAAGCATGATACCCTCTAGTTCCATCCACGTCATCGCAAATGGCAAGATTTCATTTCTTTTGATGGTTGCATAGTATTCCATTGTGTATATATACCACATCTTCTTTATCCATTCATCTGTTGTTGGACATCTAGGTTCTTTCCATAGTTTGGCTATTGTAGACATTGCTGCTATAAATATTTGGGTGCACGTGCCCCTTCGGATCACTACGTTTGTATCTTTAGGGTAAATACCCAGCAGTGCAATTGCTGGGTCATAGGGTAGTTCTATTTTCAACATTTTGAGGAACCTCCATGCTGTTTTCCAGAGTGGTTGCACCAGCTTGCATTCCCACCAACAGTGTAGGAGGGTTCCCCTTTCTCCACATCCTCGCCAGCATCTGTCATTTCCGGACTTGTTAATTTTAGCCATTCTGACTGGTGTGAGGTGGTATCTCATTGTGGTTTTGATTTGTATTTCCCTGATGCCGAGTGATATGGAGCACTTTTTCATGTGTCTGTTGGCCATCTGGATGTCTTCTTTGTAGAAATGTCTGTTCATGTCCTCTGCCCATTTCTTGATTGGATTATTTGTTCTTTGGGTGTTGAGTTTGCTAAGTTCTTTATAGATTCTGGACACTAGCCCTTTATCTGATATGTCATTTGCAAATATCTTCTCCCATTGTCAATTGTCTTTTGGTTTTGTAAACTGTTTCCTTTGCTGTGCAAAAGCTTTTGATCTTGATAAAATCCCAATAGTTCATTTTTGCCCTTGCTTCCCTTGCCTTTGGCGATGTTCCTAGGAAGATGTTGCTGTGGCTGAGGTCGAAGAGGTTGCTGCCTGTGTTCTCCTCAAGGATTTTGATGGATTCCTTTCTCACATGGAGGTCCTTCATCCATTTTGAGTCTATTTTCGAGTGTGGTGTAAGGAAATGATCCAATTTCATTTTTCTGCATGTGGCTATCCAATTTTCCCAACACCATTTATTGAAGAGGCTGTCTTTTTTCCATTGGACATTCTTTCCTGGTTTGTCGAAGATTAGTTGACCATAGAGTTGAGGGTCTATTTCTGGGCTCTCTATTCTGTTCCATTGATCTATGTGTCTGTTTTTGTGCCAGTACCATGCTGTCTTGAGGATGACAGCTTTGTAGTAGAGCTTGAAGTCTGGAATTGTGATGCCACCAACTTTGGCTTTCTTTTTCAATATTCCTTTGGCTATTCACGGTCTTTTCTGGTTCCATATAAATGTTAGGATTATTTGTTCCATTTCTTTGAAAAAAATGGATGGTACTTTGATAGGAATTGCATTAAATGTGTAGATTGCTTTAGGTAGCATAGACATTTTCACAATATTTATTCTTCCAATCCAGGAGCATGGAACATTTTTCCATTTCTTTGTGTCTTCCTCAATTTCTTTCATGAGTACTTTATAGTTTTCTGTGTAGATTCTTAGTCTCTTTGGTTAGGTTTATTCCTAGGTATCTTATAGTTTTGGGTGCAATTGTAAATGGGAT